>NC_091316.1:8154953-8232453 GCF_038502225.1 Cherax quadricarinatus
TTTTAAAAATTGGGACTACATTTGCCATCTTCCATACCTCAGGGAGTTGCCCAGTTTCAAATGATGTGTTGAAGATCTTTGTTAATGGTACACACAATGTCTCTGCTCCCTCTTTAAGGACCCACGGAGAGATGTTGTCTGGTCCCACCGCCTTTGAGGTGTCAAGTTCGCATAGCAGCTTCTTCGCCTCCTCCTTGGTTATATGTACCTCATCCAGCACTTGCTGGTGCACCCCCCTGCTCTGATTTCCTGGAGTCCTACTGGTTTCCACTGTAAATACTTCTTTAAATCTTGTGTTGAGCTCCTGACATACCTCCCGGTCGTTTCTTGTGAATTCCCCATCACCCTTCCTCAGTCTGATTACCTGGTCCTTGACTGTTGTTTTCCTCCTGATGTGGCTGTACAACAGCTTCGGGTCAGTCTTGACTTTCGATGCTATGTCATTTTCGTATTGCCGCTGAGCCTCCCTTCTTATCTGTGCATATTCGTTTCTGGCTCTTCGGCTAATCTCTTTATTTTCCTGAGTTCTCTGTCTTCTGTACCTTTTCCATTCTCTAGTACACCTAGTTTTTGCCTCCCTACACCTTTGGGTGAACCAAGGACTCCTTCTGTTCTTCCCATTATTTCTGTTTCCCTTGGGAACAAACCTCTCTTCTGCCTCCTTGCATTTTGTTGCCACATAATCCATCATTTCTTGTACTGGTTTTCCTGTCAGTTCCCTCTCCCACTGAATGTCTTGAAAGAAGTTCCTCAAGCCTGAGTAGTTCCCCCTTTTGTAGTTTGGTTTTTCCCACCCTATTCCTGCTGCTCTCTCCACTTGGAGTTCAACTATGTAGTCGAAGCACAGAACCACATGATCACTAGCTCCCAGGGGCCTTTCATACATGATATCCTCGATGTCAGAACTACTCAAGGTGAATACAAGGTCCAGTCTTGCTGGTTCATCCTCTCCTCTCTCTCTGGTAGTGTCTCTAACATGTTGATGCATGAGGTTTTCCAGTACCACATCCATCATCTTGGCTCTCCATGTTTCGGGACCCCCATGGGGCTCCAGGTTTTCCCAGTCAATCTCCTTGTGATTGAAATCACCCATAACTAGTAACTTTGCTCCCCCCATGTGTGCTCTCCTGGCCACCTCGGCTAGTGTGTCGACCATTGCTCTGTTGCTCTCATCGTATTCTTCTCTTGGCCTCCTGCAGTTCTGTGGTGGGTTGTACATTACTGCAATTATCACTTTATGTCCCTCAGACTGGACTGTTCCTACTAAGTAGTCCCTTTCGCCCGTGCCATCCATTCCTTCCATTTTCTCAAACCCCCACTGGTTTTTAATGAGCAGTGCAACTCCTCCTCCCCCTCTCCTCCCTCTGTGTGTGTGTGTGTGTGTGTGTGTGTGTGTTAGTTACCATTTTGTCCTAGGCACATGTCGATTAGACACTAGGCCTGTGTGTGTGTGTGTGTGTGTGTGTTAGTTACCATTTTGTCCTAGGCACATGTCGATTAGACACTAGGCCTGTGTGTGTGTGTGTGTGTGTGTGTGTGTACTCACCTAGTTGTACTCGCCTAGTTGAGGTTGTAAGGGTCGAGTCCAAGCTCCTGGCCCCGCCTCTTCACTGGTCGCTACTAGGTCACTCTCCCTGAACCGTGAGCTTTATCATACCTCTTTATCATACGTGGATCTTGCCTCCACTACATCGCTTCCCAAACTATTCCACTTCCTGACTACTCTGTGGCTGAAGAAATACTTCCTAACATCCCTGTGATTCATCTGTGTCTTCAACTTCCAACTGTGTGTGTGTGTGTGTGTGTGTGTGTGTTGCAGTTTACCACCTAAAGTCTTGGTGTTGGTGGCAGTACGTCACTCCGGGTGTAGTTTGACAAGATAACAGTGACCTGAATTAGGGTGATTGGGGGAGATATCTCCAACGTTTACAGAATTATGTCCTTAAATTGGAATATTTTCTCTCTTCCCTAATTCTTTCAATCTCTCCATCCTTTTATTTTCCTTCCACCCTTCTAATCTCCCTCCCCTCTTCCATTCTTTCTCCACCCAACTGCTCTCACACTCCCTTCCACTCTCCCTCTTCCCTTCCACTCTCACTCCTCTCTTCCACTCTCACTCCTCCTTTCCACTCTTACTCCTCTACTTCTCAAGGGGGTACCTCGATGCAGGTGAAAAATTTTTGATCCAAGGAACTGGACATATTCTACCTTTGTGCATACGTACCTTGATTACCTCCAATACTGCAGGCGCTGTATGATCCCGACTGGTTTAGCACTGATAGTGTAGGAAGGGCATAGAAGACAGGGGAAGATGACAGGACATAGAAGACAGGAGGGGAAGATGACAGGACATAGAAGACAGGAGGGGAAGATGACAGGACACAGAAGATAGTGTGGAGGAGCTCGGAATGACTATGCAAGGATAACCGAGGTCTTTAATATACCGCTGATGGATTTCTAGTTTTTTCCTACCCCCGCAGCCCGGCCCTGAATCAGGCTTGTCCGGTGTTTGCCTCGTCAGCCAGGCTGTTGCTGCTGGCGGCCAGCTGGCCCACATCCAACATATTATAATAAAAAAGAAGCGCTAAGCCACAAGGGCTATACAGCCACATCCAACATAAGCCTGGTTGATCCCGCACTTGGTGGAATATCTGTCAAGTTTTATTATCGAAAGTGACAAAGACAAAGGCTAAAACACAGACTGATCTGATGTATAGTAAAGTAAGAGAGAAAAAATAAGAATAAAGGACCAGGTAACAAGACTTAAGATGGAGGGTGGTGCACTAATAAAGGATAACAAGATGCTGGAATAGTGTAGAGGGAGTATTTCTCCAAGCATGTTACCAAAAGTACACGTAAATCGTATAATTTCCGCGGTGTATGCAAGACAATCAGCCTAAGACCTACTTTCAGGCACCTAAACAAAGGCTGATTTATACATTACAAACAACGTACGTTAGGCTCACGTTGTCGCAAGTGGCGCCAGACTGGGATCAGGTGCACCTGAACACCTGATCAGTCATATCAAGAATGTAGAGAAGATCCAAACATTGTAACGAGACTGGTGCTGGACCTGAGAGGTTATGGACTAGTAACACTAGGACAGAGAGCAAGACCATCGATGACATGATCACGACATAGAAAATATTCATCAGATAGTGACAGGCTATATGAGGAAAGGGAAGCAGGGGACGTAGATGGCAGCTCAAGACATAGATGAGCCACAAGGACGTTTAAGAAGTCATTTTTCAAACTTAATGCAGAGTAAAAGTAATTTACTATGTGAGGTGGCGGAGACAAACACTATATACAGCTTCAAGAGTAGGTATGATAGGGCCTTGAAGTCAAAACTCAATGAAATCGGTCGATAAGATTGAAGACGCGAAGACAGTACCTAAAAACTGACGTCTGTATACATAATTAGGCGAGTACAACTCGGCAACTGCGCGCGCGCACACACACACACACACCACACACACACACACACACACACACACACACACACACACACACACACACACACACACACACACACACACACACACACACACACACGGTGTACACCTGGTGTATACAGCCGCTTTCCTTACCTTATTGGTGT
The DNA here is from genome assembly GCF_038502225.1 of Cherax quadricarinatus. NCBI lineage: Eukaryota > Metazoa > Arthropoda > Malacostraca > Decapoda > Parastacidae > Cherax > Cherax quadricarinatus. The sequence continues at coordinate 8,158,555 of NC_091316.1, forward strand.
TCTTAAGAACACTTAATGAAACACTTGACAATATTCTCACTGTCCTACTGAAATCTACAGTTCGGACTGACAGATTTCAACACTATATATAAAACCCATTCTGTGCGATGGAATATGACAGGACACAATAGCTGGTTTTTGTTCTATGTAACTATCATAAAAAATATAACAGCAGCACATTGCAGTTGTATACAATATTGCAAACAAAACACTGACACTATTTCAGACTAAAGCTCTAGGACATGTTCAAATCTGGACGCGTATCACTCGTGTACATTTCATGTGCTAAGTGTACATGAAACTTGAAACAGTACCTCGTAGAGCCGTGGTACAACGTTCGGATTACAATGGAAAGAATCCGGGTAGAATCCTGTAAAGGAAGAGATGTATGAGCAAATCTCTTAACACCTGCTGCTCCCTGCTAAGCAGCAGGTGTTAGGAGATTTGTTGTAAGCTTGTCTCGTAATAAAACAATTTATGTTGACCTTCACCAAACTTCGTATCCATTATTATATTATTATCATTATTATTATTTATTATTATTATTATTATTCGTATAAAATGTTAACGAGCATTTAAATCGTTTTACTTATAACATAACTGATGGTTAATTAATATAACCCTCTCGGCTGGCAATGAATTTTCCACTTTCAACATGATAAAACAATGAAGGTTACGCCATGATCCAGTGTGTAGCTGTGTGGTGAGTGTGATGTATGGTGGTGGTGCAGCATACACGACACCACAGTGTCATGTATGGTGGTGGTGCAGCATACATGACACCACAGTGTCATGTATGGTGGTGGTGCAGCATACACGACACTACAGTGTGATGTATGGTGGTGGTGCAGCATACACGACACCACAGTGTCATGTATGGTGGTGGTGCAGCATACACGACACTACAGTGTGATGTATGGTGGTGGTGCAGCATACACGACACCACAGTGTCATGTATGGTGGTGGTGCAGCATACACGACACCACAGTGTGATGTATGGTGGTGGTGCAGCATACACGACACCACAGTGTCATGTATGGTGGTGGTGCAGCATACACGACACTACAGTGTGATGTATGGTGGTGGTGCAGCATACACGACACCACAGTGTGATGTATGGTGGTGGTGCAGCATACACGACACTACAGTGTGATGTATGGTGGTGGTGCAGCATACACGACACCACAGTGTGATGTATGGTGGTGGTGCAGCATACACGACACCACAGTGTGATGTATGGTGGTGGTGCAGCATACACGACACCACAGTGTGATGTATGGTGGTGGTGCAGCATACACGACACCACAGTGTGATGTATGGTGGTGGTGCAGCATACACGACACCACAGTGTGATGTATGGTGGTGGTGTGGCATACACGACACCACAGTGTGATGTATGGTGGTGGTGCAGCATACGACACCACAGTGTGATGTATGGTGGTGGTGCAGCATACACGACACCACAGTGTGATGTATGGTGGTGGTGCAGCATACACGACACCACAGTGTGATGTATGGTGGTGGTGCAGCATACACGACACCACAGTGTGATGTATGGTGGTGGTGTGGCATACACGACACCACAGTGTGATGTATGGTGGTGGCGCAGCATACACGACACTACAGTGTGATGTATGGTGGTGGTGCAGCATACACGACACCACAGTGTGATGTATGGTGGTGGCGCAGCATACACGACACTACAGTGTGATGTATGGTGGTGGTGCAGCATACACGACACTACAGTGTGATGTATGGTGGTGGTGCAGCATACACGACACCACAGTGTGATGTATGGTGGTGGTGCAGCATACAGGACACCACAGTGTGATGTATGGTGGTGGTGCAGCATACACGACACCACAGTGTGATGTATGGTGGTGGCGCAGCATACACGACACTACAGTGTAATGTATGGTGGTGGTGCAGCATACACGACACCACAGTGTGATGTATGGTGGTGGCGCAGCATACACGACACTACAGTGTGATGTATGGTGGTGGTGCAGCATACACGACACTACAGTGTGATGTATGGTGGTGGTGCAGCATACACGACACCACAGTGTGATGTATGGTGGTGGCGCAGCATACACGACACCACAGTGTGATGTATGGTGGTGGTGCAGCATACACGACACCACAGTGTGATGTATGGTGGTGGTGCAGCATACACGACACCACAGTGTGATGTATGGTGGTGGTGCAGCATACACGACACTACAGTGTGATGTATGGTGGTGGTGCAGCATACACGACACCACAGTGTGATGTATGGTAGTGGTGCAGCATACACGACACCACAGTGTGATGTATGGTGGTGGCGCAGCATACACGACACTACAGTGTGATGTATGGTGGTGGTGCAGCATACACGACACTACAGTGTGATGTATGGTGGTGGTGCAGCATACACGACACCACAGTGTGATGTATGGTGGTGGCGCAGCATACACGACACCACAGTGTGATGTATGGTGGTGGTGCAGCATACACGACACCACAGTGTGATGTATGGTGGTGGTGCAGCATACACGACACTACAGTGTGATGTATGGTGGTGGTGCAGCATACACGACACTACAGTGTGATGTATGGTGGTGGTGCAGCATACACGACACCACAGTGTGATGTATGGTGGTGGCGCAGCATACACGACACTAGAGTGTGATGTATGGTGGTGGCGCAGCATACACGACACCACAGTGTGATGTATGGTGGTGGCGCAGCATACACGACACTACAGTGTGATGTATGGTGGTGGCGCAGCATACACGACACTACAGTGTGATGTATGGTGGTGGTGCAGCATACACGACACCACAGTGTGATGTATGGTGGTGGTGCAGCATACACGACACCACAGTGTGATGTATGGTGGTGGTGCAGCATACACGACACCACAGTGTGATGTATGGTGGTGGCGCAGCATACACGACACCACAGTGTGATGTATGGTGAAGCAGCATACACGACACTACAGTGTGATGTATGGTGGTGGTGCAGCATACACGACACCACAGTGTGATGTATGGTGGTGGTGCAGCATACACGACACCACAGTGTGATGTATGGTGGTGGCGCAGCATACACGACACTACAGTGTGATGTATGGTGGTGGTGCAGCATACACGACACTACAGTGTGAAGTATGGTGGTGGTGCAGCATACACGACACCACAGTGTGATGTATGGTGGTGGCGCAGCATACACGACACCACAGTGTGATGTATGGTGGTGGTGCAGCATACGACACCACAGTGTGATGTATGGTGGTGGTGCAGCATACACGACACCACAGTGTGATGTATGGTGGTGGTGCAGCATACACGACACCACAGTGTGATGTATGGTGGTGGTGCAGCATACACGACACCACAGTGTGATGTATGGTGGTGCTGTGGCATACACGACACCACAGTGTGATGTATGGTGGTGGCGCAGCATACACGACACTACAGTGTGATGTATGGTGGTGGTGCAGCATACACGACACCACAGTGTGATGTATGGTGGTGGCGCAGCATACACGACACTACAGTGTGATGTATGGTGGTGGTGCAGCATACACGACACTACAGTGTGATGTATGGTGGTGGTGCAGCATACACGACACCACAGTGTGATGTATGGTGGTGGTGCAGCATACAGGACACCACAGTGTGATGTATGGTGGTGGTGCAGCATACACGACACCACAGTGTGATGTATGGTGGTGGCGCAGCATACACGACACTACAGTGTAATGTATGGTGGTGGTGCAGCATACACGACACCACAGTGTGATGTATGGTGGTGGCGCAGCATACACGACACTACAGTGTGATGTATGGTGGTGGTGCAGCATACACGACACTACAGTGTGATGTATGGTGGTGGTGCAGCATACACGACACCACAGTGTGATGTATGGTGGTGGCGCAGCATACACGACACCACAGTGTGATGTATGGTGGTGGTGCAGCATACACGACACCACAGTGTGATGTACGGTGGTGGTGCAGCATACACGACACCACAGTGTGATGTATGGTGGTGGTGCAGCATACACGACACTACAGTGTGATGTATGGTGGTGGTGCAGCATACACGACACCACAGTGTGATGTATGGTGGTGGTGCAGCATACACGACACCACAGTGTGATGTATGGTGGTGGTGCAGCATACACGACACTACAGTGTGATGTATGGTGGTGGTGCAGCATACACGACACCACAGTGTGATGTATGGTGGTGGTGCAGCATACACGACACTACAGTGTGATGTATGGTGGTGCAGCATACACGACACTACAGTGTGATGTATGGTGGTGGTGCAGCATACACGACACCACAGTGTGATGTATGGTGGTGGTGCAGCATACACGACACCACAGTGTGATGTATGGTGGTGGTGCAGCATACAGTGTGATGTATGGTGGTGGTGCAGCATACACGACTACAGTGTGATGTATGGTGGTGGTGCAGCATACACGACACCACAGTGTGATGTATGGTGGTGGTGCAGCATACACGACACCACAGCGTGATGTATGGTGGTGGTGCAGCATACACGACACCACAGTGTGATGTATGGTGGTGCAGCATACACGACACTACAGTGTGATGTATGGTGGTGGTGCAGCATACACGACACCACAGTGTGATGTATGGTGGTGGTGCAGCATACACGACACCACAGTGTGATGTATGGTGGTGGTGCAGCATACACGACACTACAGTGTGATGTATGGTGGTGGTGCAGCATACACGACACCACAGTGTGATGTATGGTGGTGGTGCAGCATACACGACACCACAGTGTGATGTATGGTGGTGGTGCAGCATACACGACACCACAGTGTGATGTATGGTGGTGCAGCATACACGACACCACAGTGTGATGTATGGTGGTGGTGCAGCATACACGACACCACAGTGTGATGTATGGTGGTGGTGCAGCATACACGACACCACAGTGTGATGTATGGTGGTGGTGCAGCATACACGACACCACAGTGTGGTCAAAGAGTAGTGGTCAACAGAGTTAAATCGGAGGCTGCCATAGTGAAGAGCTCTGTTCCACAAGGCACAGTACTCGCCCCCATCTTATTCCTTATCCTCATATCAGACATAAACAGAGATATACACCACAGCACCGTATCATCCTTTGCGGATGATACTAGGATCTGCATGAGGCTGTCATCTGCTGAGGACGCGGTTAACCTCCAAGAAGATATAAACAAAGTTTTCCAGTGGGCAACGGTAAACAATATGATGTTCAATGAGGACAAATTCCAACTACTCCGTTATGGAAAACTGGAGGAGATAATAACTAGAACAGAGTATACTACTGACTCCGGCCATACAATAGAGCGGAAAAATAATGTAAGGGACCTGGGAGTAGTAATGTCTGAGGATCTCACTTTCAAGGATCACAACAGTGCCACGATCGCACGTGCAAAGAAAATGATAGGATGGATAATGAGAACTTTCAAAACGAGAGATGCCAAGCCAATGATGATCCTTTTCAAATCACTTGTTCTCTCTAGGCTGGAATACTGCTGTACATTAACATCTCCATACAAAGCAGGTGAAATCGCAGATCTAGAGAGTGTACAGAGATCCTTTACTGCACGTATAAGTTCTGTCAAGCACCTTAACTACTGGGAACGCTTGGAAGCACTTGACTTGTACTCGTTGGAACGGAGGAGGGAGAGATATATCATAATCTACACTTGGAAAATCTTGGAAGGAATTGTCCCAAATCTGCACACAGAAATCACTCCCTACGAAAGTAAAAGACTGGGCAGGCGATGCAAAATGCCGCCAATAAAAAGTAGGGGCGCCATTGGTACACTAAGAGAAAACACCATAAGTGTCCGGGGCCCAAAACTGTTCAACAGCCTCCCATCAAGCATTAGGGGAATTGCCAATAAACCCCTGGCTGCCTTCAAGAGAGAGCTGGACAGATACCTAAAGTCAGTGCCGGATCAGCCGGGCTGTGACTCGTACGTCGGACTGCGTGCGGCCAGCAGTAACAGCCTAGTTGATCAGGCCCTGATCCATCGGGAGGCCTGGTCGTGGACCGGGCCGCGGGGGCGTTGATCCCCGGAATAACCTCCAGGTAACCTCCAGGTGCAGCATACACGCCACCATAGGGTATGAAGGTAATGCAGCATACACGCCACCATAATATACGAAGTTAAAGCAGCATACACGCCACCATAGTGTATGAGAGTAATGCAGCATACATGCCTAAACAGCAGCATTACAACAGCAGCAGCATTATAACAGCAAAAGCATTCCAACAGCAGCAACATTATAACAGCAGCAACATTATAACAGCAGCAACATTATAACAGCAGCAACATTATAACAGCAGCAACATTATAACAGCAGCAACATTATAACAGCAGCAACATTATAACAGCAGCAACATTATAACAGCAGCAACATTATAACAGCAGCAACATTATAACAGCAACAGAATTATAACAGTAACATCAGTAGCAATAGTAGCAGTCGCAGCAGCAGTAGTGCATTATTATTATTATTATTATTATTATTATTATTATTATTAGTAGTAGTCGTAGTAGTAGTAGTAGTAGTAGTAGTAGTAGTAGTAGTAGTAGTAACAAACACAAAGGAACGAGTGTAAGAACCTTAAGATTCACATTTATTACCAAACATTAACCTTGGCCGAGATCGTCACTCCCGTGCTGGGGAAGTTTCCCCACCCCCAAGACCTTTCTCCGCCCCACTCCCCCTTTCCCCACCCCACCAACACTTTCCCACCCCACTGTCCCTTTCTCCATCCCACCAGCCCTTTCCCCACCCCACTGTCCCTTTCTCCATTCCATCCCAAAAGTCCTTTCCCCACCCCACTGCCTCTTTCCGAACTCCACCAGAAATTTCCCCACCCCATAACCCTTCTCCAACACTACACCATCCGTTCCCACCATCATTCCACCCTCTTCCCACCAGTACACCACTCCCCACCACTATACCAGTCCATTCCCATCATTGCCCCACCCCGTTTACATCAGTATACCACCCCTCGTCACTGCTACCCCTGCCCTTTTACCACCCCTTCCCTACACTTAACCAACGCCCTCATAACACCCAGCCATTGTAAGAACTCATCTAACTGGTTTTTAACTACTGCATCCAGTATATATACACACTTATAGACTTGTACCTCCGTGTATATACACTGTAAGATGTGTACAAGTGTGTGTGTGTGTGTGTGTGTGTGTGTGTGTGTGTGTGTGTGTGTGTGTGTGTGTGTGTGTGTGTGTGTGTGTGTGTGTGTGTGTGTGATAATATAGTGTACATGTCTCATATCAGTGTACGTACACGGAGAAGTGTGCGTCGCTGTGTATTCACAATCCTTAATTTAATCTCTGTGTTAAGAATTCAAGTATGTTTGATATTAGTGTTGACTCAGATTAAGACCTTACCGACTCTTATGCAGTCGACAGACTTTAAACGAGACGGACAAGGTGCTCAAAACCACGTCTAGAACAGCACTGAGACTCTCGTAAGGAAGACTGTTACATACACAAGGAAGCAATAAAACCGCAGGCGTCATGCAGCGCCTTGGAAATAGTAGGTAATCAGGTCGTAAGAAAAGTATCTTTAATTTTAACTCGCAGTTACGAAAGAAAGTTATGTTTGAATCCCTAACATATTTTTTTTGTTATGAAGAGGCAAGCATATTGCCAAGTGATATTTTAGTACGATAAGTGGCAAACCCGTGAGGGTCATACAGAAAGTGTTACCCTAAACTTTGATACCAATACGAATCATATCACAGGGTTACAGTGCACACCATGGTGCCTTGTCAGTGGAAATTATATTCATGTTTATGGGGGATGCGCTAAACCCTTAGATGTCGCACCACTTGGGGAGTGGGAGGTAATCAAGTTCGATCCCAGAAAGGTTAAGAAAGCTTCAATTCCCCGGATCAAGAGTCTTTCAGCATCAAGGCACCCCTCCCTCTCTCTTCACCTTGAAGAACTTAGTCTGTGAAAATATCTTGTGGTTGTTGGTCCACTGAATCTAACACTAACACACACACACACACACACACACACACACACAAACAAACACACACACACACACACACACACACACACACACACACACACACACACACACACACACACACACACACATTGACAGATATAAGCAGAGGCATTGCAATCATGGTGAACTAGGTATTCAGCGTCATTAAACAAGAAAATACAATAATACTCTGGACACTAAAAAAGTTTGGATTGACAGAGGTCGGACCAAAAGCTGTGAATCGACCCCTACAACCACAGCTGAGTACACACAATGTGAGGATGAGAAAGCAGATCACAGTACCCGGCAAAGTTACCTTTATTGCGTTTATCAGGGAACAATCACCTGACTCGACTGCGTCGCTTGGTTCAGTGGTGTCATTGTGTGTCGGGGACGCCTCAGGAAGCAACACCTGACGAACACTACTCTGTACTGTATTTTACGAAGCACTCAACCCACGTGGGTCATTTAGAGCAAGGTAGGCAGTGTGGCAGCAAATGGTAGGCCACGAGAGAACGACCTCTGTCTTACCGGTCGACCTCAAGTGTTGCCAGCCAGGCAACAGGTGTCCACAGACCATAACGAGTCAAGTTTCCACCTGAACACATGTTTACCTACCACTGCCACACTCCCCACCTATAGTGTGGGTTAAGGGTGTCCCCACTGAGTGTACTGGTTTCTTCAACTCTAGGGACAACAACACTATTTGGCCACGACAGCACTGTATCGGCCCCCCTCTGCTCGACACCTGTGGAACACATGACAACTACCTCTGGGGAACCTGTAACCTTGTCTGCCTTTGCTAACTCTGGGGTCAAGGCCCTCCTAATCACTAGTCTTCCTCACCACCACTTACTAGCAGTACAAACACCAAATATAAGGACAACAATGCAAAATAAAAGCTAATACAATAAAACACTTTCAAAAATTACCTCTGCTGAGCCAGCAAGACGTAAACTTCGATGATTACCGACAGTGAAGGTTCTCAACCACTTAATCGTATGATACGTATTCTAATAAATTATTTGTTTTCACGTGGGGGACCGGTAAGCCAGCACAAGGCCTCGACCATATGATCTTAATTCTACAAAGCGGGTTATCATGTGACTCACCTGCGGCACCAGACACTTCTCCTTGAAAATAAACTGCCTCATACCTCTCCTGAGGTCTTGACCAGACGAGACGACCCTCAAAGCTCACGGGAAATATAATATATATATATGTCGTGCCGAATATATAAAACTGGTCAATTAGCAAGAACTCATTTAAAATTAAGTCTTTTCTAAAATTTTCTCTTATACGTTTAAAGATATATTTTTTTTCATTAATGCTAATGTAAAAATTTATAATTTTGCACCAAAAGAATCTTAGAAAACTTACCTAACCTTATTATAACAAGCACAATTTATTTTAGCTTAACCCAACTAAATATATTTTAGATTTGATTACAGTAATTTAATACTAAACAAACACAGTGAAATATATTTTTTTCGTTAGGTTTAGAATGATTTTGGCGAAATTATTGCATACACAAATTTTCGCTTGTCCTATATGGCAAGATGAGCGTTGCTATTTAAGCCAAGATCGCAAGTTCTGCCTATTCGGCACGACATATATATATATATATATATATATATATATATATATATATATATATATATATATATATATATATATATATATATATATATACCAAGAGGGATATTTCTCTTGATGTATATGCTGAGAGTTTACTTTAATACTTATTTTAATGATTAAAGTATTCTTGTCTGGTGGTAAAAAGGTTATGTGGAGACTTAATGACCCTTGTGTAGTCGACAAGCTTTAATCCCCATTAAGCAACCAGCTTCGTGGCTCTACTGAAGTCTCCGAGCTCGTGATGACAGATCTCATTACCTCGTGTGTGAAATTCATCATGTATGACAAAATATGACAAGGAAATATTACAAACTCTTGTTCTCACAAAGTAATTCGTTTACAATTCGATAGCCGAAAACTGCAGGTGTTCCAACAATATAGCATATAGAATAGGATGGCCGAAAACTGGAGATGTTCCCACAATACAACTATCACGTAGAATAAGATAGACGCAAACTGCATGTGCTCCCACGGTATAATTATCACGTAGAATGGATAGACGCAAACTGCAGGTGTATCCAAGCTTGTTAGATTAAAAAAAAACTTGAATAGTAGTAGCAAGGTTAAGGTGTGGTGTGTGAGTGTCTTGGACGTGACACACTTCTCAAGAGTGTGTTAATATGCCGGAGTGAAGCAGCCAGGACCTTGGTTCTGCACCACCACTGTTTACCTTGTCTACCCCCTGTCACCGAGGGCCACTTGATGCTGTAGCCCTATTAATCAAGGGAACTAGATCTACCTTTCCTTAGATCAAGTCTGATTACCTTTCATTCCCCAGACTCTGAAGACTGCTACGGGTTTAGCGCTTCTGTCTGAGCTCTGAGTACAATAATCATGTGCACTTGCACTGTGATCTCAATAGCAGGTCATTACTATCTCTCTCTCTCTCTCTCTCTCTCCCTGTGTGTACTCACCTAATTGTGGTTGCAGGGGTCGAGACTCAGCTCCTGGCCCCGCCTCTTCACTGATCGCTACTGGATCCTCTCTCTCTCTCTGCTTCCTGAGCTTTGTCATACCTCTTCTTAAAACTATGTATGGTTCCTACCTCCACTACTTCACTTGCTAGGCTATTCCACTTGCTGACAACTCTATGACTGAAGAAATACTTCCTAACGTCCCTGTGACTCGTCTGAGTCTTCAGCTTCCAGTTGTGACCCCTTGTCCCTGTGTCCCCTCTCTGGAACATCCTATCTGTGTGTGTGTGTGTGTGTGTGTGTGTGTGTGTGTGTGTGTGTGTGTGTGTGTGTGTGTGTGTGTGTGTGAGTCCGTCCGTCTCTACCTATGTATGGGGACGAGTCTCAGCTCCTGGTCCCGCCTCTTAACGTTTTACGAGTGGTTTTACAAGCTTCCTGCCTTGCGAGCCTTGTCTCGTGTGTTCTGTGTTGAACTTGCTGGATACTGAGGAATGAAAGATGTGATTTGTGTAGCCTGAGCACAGTCCACTTCACAATTAACGGTACTTCACGACCCCTACAAGACCTCCACTGTCCCGACATGCTATACAACCAATAATAAAGTATGTATGTCACAGGTAAAACTGCATTCAGAACCCCGTCGCCAAACCATGCATTAGCAAAGAAATCTGATAAGCTTACGTACTGAGTCAGATCCGCCTTTGCCAGGTAAATAATATTTGTAACGCGATTATGAAAGTGACGCTGAAGTCTTTACTGCGGCGACTTAGAAAGTTTTAATTATTAAATATAATAAGGTACATCAGCTGCGAAAGCCAGCTGCGCTTCCTATTACATTCCATTACACAGGATGAGTTTTCTTTGCAAGTGATGAAATATGACAGGCAGAGCAGGGAGACTTGAGTGCGCTACCAATCGTAGCTCGGTTGGTAGCGCACTCACCTCACACAGTGTCAGTGGTTCGATTCCTGCTGTCCCTGTTCATCTTGCAGTAAGTAGGTAATGGGGGTTAGCCGACTGGTGTGGGTCGCATCCTGGGGACAAAATTAAGCTAAGTTGCCCGAAATGCTCTGCATAACCTGGGGCTTTCTATATAGTACTACACTGATGTTAGCTACGTCTATGTAAGTTGAATCATGTGCTTGTAGAAATTATTATTATTAGTAGTATTATACTAAGAGTTTGTAGGAAGTCAGGCGGTGCGTGAGAAGCATGGAAACAGTGGAAAGTTACTTGACAATAATCGGTCATTTGGTATGATTGACCAGGGCAAGCACCAGGCAAGCACCAGGCAAGCCTGGCCCAGGGCCCGCCTGAGGAAGTACTTAAACTCTCGAAATCTGTCAAAGATATATCAAAGGTATGGGTGCTTGTTGTTGTTTGTTATAAAAAAAACTGCAGACTGTTCACTAAACGGTTGTGTAAAGACACTTGTGTTTACACAACTGTTTAGCGTGGTGGTGTTTAGGTGGTAGTGATAAACTAGACCCGAGGCTGAATGATAAAATATGACAGGGAAACAACTAGCTTTTCCCCACAATATAACTCATACAGAATAAGGTAATAGCATTCTGCGGGTGCTCCCACAATATAACTCGTACAGAATATGGCAGTAACACACTGCAGGTGTTCCCACTATGCAAGTATCATAGGGAACAAAGTTGCCGCACTCTGTTGCTGGGGGTTGTGGAGGTGAGGAGGAAGTGGTTGCTACACCCATGCATGCCTCGCCTATCACACGCCCAAACATTTATGAATGAACATACGCACGACATCAATTAGTGTGGCGCGGGACTCTCTCCAGTTGACCTTACGCTCTACTACACACGAAATCATCAACATTCTCAAGCTTATAACGTTACTAAGATGGACAAAGCACAGGCGGTGCTGAGGGTCAACAGTGTACTGCAGACGGTGCAAGTTTTATAGCATGTGTCTCACACACGACCTCATATTTTTCCCAACTAGTTGTGTGTCGAGGCCACCCCCAGGTGTACACCACCGGCAGTACCTGCTCCCACACCTCAACCTCCCCTACCCAAACAGCTCCCCCTCCCTGCCACATCTTTCCCTCCCCTCTGCATCTCTCCCTCCCCTCTGCATCTCTCCCTCCCCTCTGCATCTCTCCCACCCCTCTGCATCTCTCCCTCCCGCATCCACACTAACTCCATTCCCGACAGACACCAACACCTTCTCCCCACACACCCACACCAACTCCTTCCCCACACCATCTCCTTACTCATACACCCACATCAACTTCTTCCCCACACACTCGCACCAACTCCTTCCCCAACACAACCACATTAATCCCTCCCCTCCCCAACACACGCATCTTAAGTGGACGGTAGCTTAGTGGAACCGCCTTCGGCTCACACTCGAAGGATCTGAGTTGAACCCTGGACATGCGAAAACGTACGAGTAAGTCTCCTTACACCTGTTCCCTCTGTTCACCTAGCAGTAAACAGGTAACGAGGTGTTATTAAATTTGTGGGGAAAACGCTAAACGTTGCACCTAGCAATAAGAAGGTACCTGGGCGTTAGTCGACTCTCGTGAGTGGCACTCAGGCGCTGTATAATCCTACGGGTTTAGCGCTTCCCCTTGATTATACTACTACTGTGAGTGGCATCACTGTCAACACTGGAATACTTGCGTAGTATACAGATTCATAACACAATTATAACGAGGCTCCAACGCTCCATCACGTGAACCAGCGCGACAGCCCAAAGACTGCCTCACTTGCCGACCAGGCATAGCAGACGGTGGGTAGGTAGGCTCGGGTCCTCTTCAGTTATTCGTAATAGAACGCCTCCATAACAGTTTTCGATGTTTAATTCATCTAGAACCCCAGCTAACATCATGGGGTTGGGGAAGAGGGCCGGGGTAGTATTACTTGGGACTGGGGTTTGGAATGAGCTGAGGTTGCATAATATCTCTTGAGGACTGTAAGTTTAACCATGTCAAATAATTTATTCTTACAGTATGTCAATTACCACAGCCCATCCTCTTAATAACAGTCAGTATTTCACTGTCGCTAAGACAGTCATAGGAGTGGCTGTCCACAAGCTCTAAATAGTATTATCTGACTGTTTTTATAGTACGCTCTGGTATATGTGTGTGTGTGTGTGTGCGCGCGCTCACCTATTTGTACTCACCTATTTGTGGTTGCAGGGGTCGATTCATAGCTCCTGGCCATGTCTCTTCACTGATCGCTACTAGGTTCTCTCTCTCTCCCTGCTCCATGAGTTTTATCAAACCTCGTCTTAAAGCTATGCATGGTTCCTGCCTCCACTACGTCACTTACCAGACTATTCCACTTCCTGACAACTCTATGACTAAAGAAATACTTCCTAACATCCCTCTGACTCATCTGAGTCTTCAACTTCCAATTGTGACCCCTTGTTTCTGTGTGCCATCTCTGGAACATCCTGTCTCTGTCCACCCTGTCACTTCCTCGCAGTATTTTGTATGTCGTTATCATGTCTCCCCTAATCCTCCTGTCCTCCAGTGTAGTCAGGCCGATTTCCCTTAGCCTTTCTTCGTAGGACATTCCCCTTAGCTCTGGAACTAGTCTTGTTGCAAATCTTTGCACTTTCTCTAATTTCTTGACGTGCTTGACCATGTGTGGGTTCTAAACTGGGTCTGACGTGCACAGTGTACAGAGTCTTGAACGATTCCTTACTGAGGTGTGTGTGTGTGTGTGTGTGTGTGTGTGTGTGTGTGTGTGTGTGTGTGTGTGTGTGTGTGTGTGTGTGTGTGTGTGTGTGTGTGTGTGTGTTTTTGTGTGTGTGTGTTTTTGTGTGTGTGTGTTTTTGTGTGTGTGTGTTGTGTGTGTGTGTTGTGTGTGTGTGTGTGTTGTGTGTGTGTTGTGTGTGCGTGTGTATGTGTGCGTGTGTACTCACCTAATTGTGGGTGCAGGGTCGAGACTCAGCTCCTGGCCCCGCCTCTTCAATGAACGCTACTAGGTCCTCTCTCTCCCTGTTCCCTGAGCTTTATCATACCTCGTCTTAAAGCTATGTATGGTTCCTGCCTCCACTACATCACTCGCCAGACTGTTCCACTTCCTGACCACTCTATGACTGAAGAAATACTTCCTAATATCCGTGACTCATCTGAGTCTTCAACTACCAAGGGTGACCCCTCGTATCTGTGTCCACTCTCTGGAACATGTTGTCTCTGTCTACCCTGTCTATTCCACGCAGTATTTTGTATGTCGTTATCACGTCTCCCCTAACCCTTCTGTCCTCCAGTGTCGTCAGGCCGATTTCCCTTAACCTTTCTTCGTAGGACATTCCCCTTAGCTCTGGAACTAACCTTGTCTCAAACCTTTGCACTTTCTCTAATTTCTTAACGTGCTTCACCCGGTGCGGGTTCCAAACTGGTGCTGCATACTCCAGCATCTGCCTGACGTACCCGGTGTAGTGTCTTGAAAGATTTCTTACTTAAGTATCGGAACGCTAATCTCAGGTTTGCCAGGCGCCTATATGCTGCAGCAGTTATCTTTATGACTTTGCACTTGGTAGGGTTGAATTCGAGAAGCCAGTTGCTGGACCATGTGTCCAGCCTGTCCAGCTCTCTTTAAAGTCCTGCCTGATCCTCATCTGATTTAATTCTCTTCATTAACTTCACATCATCTGCCAACAGGGACACTGAGTCTATCCCTTCCACCATGTCATTCACATATACCAAAAAATAGCATTGGTTCTAGGACTGACTCCTGTGGGACCCCGCTCGTCACAGGTGTGTACTCACCTAATTGTGGTTGCAGGGGTCGATACTCACCTCCTGGTCCCGCCTCTTCACTGATCGCTACTAGGCCCTCTCTCTCTCTGCTTCTTGAGCTTTGTCATACCTCGTCTTAAAGCTATTTATGGTTGCTGCCTCCACTACGTCACTTGCTAGGCTATTCCACTTCCTGACGACTCTATGACTGAAGAAATATTTCCTAACATCCCTGTGACTCGTCTGAGTCTTCAGCTTCCAATTGTGACCCCTTGTTTCTGTGTCCCCTCTCTTGAACATCCTGTCTCTGTCCACCTTATCTATTCCACGCAGTATCTTGTATATCGTTATCATGTCTCCCCTGACCCATCTGTCCTCCAGTGTTGTCAGTCCGATTTCTCTCAACCTTTCATAGCAGGATATTTCCCTGAGCTCTGGAACTAGCCTTTTTGCAAACCTTTGTACTTTCTCTTAACTTCTTGACGTGCTTGACCAGGTGTGGGTTCCAAATTGGTGCTGCATACTCCAGTATGGGCCTGACGTACACACTGTACAGTGTGTGTGTGTGTGTGTGTGTGTGTGTATACACACGTACCCTTCCACCACCGTACTCTTCACTCCTCAAGTTGCTTTTCTTGACATCCAGTACACCAAGGTCACCTTCCCCAGTGTCGCATCAAGTAGTCCTTAACCGCTGGTGGTCCAACACCCCCACCACCACCACAACCACCACAACCACCATCACATCAACAACAACAATCACCATCACTTACCACTTACCGTCACCGCCTTGACCACCACCACTATTTCTGCCAATACCTCTTCCACATCACAGTCATGAAGAACACCTGGCTGGCAACACAAACTACAGCAGAGAAAGAGAAAAAGAGAAAAAAGTGAGAGGAGAGAAGAGAGAAGAGAGAGAGAGAGAGAGAGAGAGAGAGAGAGAGAGAGAGAGAGAGAGAGAGAGAGAGAGAGAGAGAGAGAGAGAGAGAGAGAGAGAGAGAGAGTATGGCTCAAAAACTGGTCGAAATAATATACAAATCCTATGCAAAACATCTGAGATAACGTTTCGTCTGTACTGGCTGCAATACAGGCAGTTATACAGACGAAACATTATCTCAATAGAAGTTTCGTTCATAGAAGTTTCAACCAGGAGTTACAGAACACGTGTGGTGACACACCAACACTGCCTCCTGCGTTACACACAACAACCTCATGTTACTGTAACTAGTTACACAAGAACAAGTGAACACACACCCCAATAGTAACCTCCCATACTCTAGAACCTTAACACCAAAATATAACCTCCCACACACACTCTACCAACATAACCTCCCACACACACTCTACCAACATAACCTCCCACACACCAACAACATAACTTCCTCCACATTACCAACATAACCTCCCACACACTACCAACACAACCTCCTCCACACTACCAACATAACCTCCACACTACCAACATAACCTTCCACACACACTACCAACATAACCTCCCACACATACTACCAACATAACCTCCACACACACACTACCAACATAACCTTCCTCACACTACCAACATAACCTCCCACACACACTACCAACATAGCCTCCCTTACACTATCAACATAACCACCCACACATACTACCAACATAACCTCCCACACACACTACCAACATAACATCCCACACATACTACCAACATAGCCTCCCACACACACTACCAACATAACCTCCCACACACTACCAACATAACCTCCCACACACACTATCAACATAACCTCCCACACACTACCAACATAACCTCCCACACACACTACCAACATAGCCTCCCACACACACTACCAATATAGCCTCCCACACACACTACCAACATAACCTCCCACACACACTACCAACATAACCTCCCACACACACTACCAACATAACCTCCCACACACTACCAACATAACCTCCCACACACACTACCAACATAACCTCCCACACACACTACCAACATAACCTCCCACACGCTACCAACATAACCTCCCATACACACTACCAACATAGCCTCCCACACACACTACCAACATAACCTCCCAGACACTACCAACATAACCTCCCACACACACTACCAACACAACCTCCTCCACACTACCAACATAACCTCCACACTACCAACATAACCTTCCACACACACTACCAACATAACCTCCCACACATACTACCAACATAACCTCCACACACACACTACCAACATAACCTTCCTCACACTATAAACATAACCTCCCACACACACTACCAACATAACCTCCCACACACTACCAACATAACCTCCCACACACACTACCAACATAGCCTCCCTTACACTATCAGCATAACCTCCCACACACACTACCAACATAACCTCCCACACACACTACCAACATAACCTCTCACACATACTACCAACATAGCCTCCCACACACACTACCAACATAACCTCCCACACACACTACCAACATAGCCTTCCTTACACTATCAACATAACCTCCCACACACACTACCAACACAACCTCCTCCACACTACCAACATAACCTCCACACTACAAACATAACCTTCCACACACACTACCAACATAACCTCCCACACATACTACCAACATAACCTCCACACACACACTACCAATATAACCTCCACACACACACTACCAACATAACCTTCCTCACACTACCAACATAACCTCCCACACACTACCAACATAACCTCCCACACACACTACCAACATAGCCTCCCTTACACTATCAACATAACCTCCCACACACACTACCAACATAACCTCCCACACACACTACCAACATAACCTCCCACACATACTACCAACATAGCCTCCCACACACACTACCAACATAACCTCCCACACACACTACCAACATAACCTCCCACACACACTACCAACATAACCTCCCACACACACTACCAACATAACCTCCCACACACACTACCAACATAGCCTCCCACACACACTACCAACATAACCTCTCACACACTACCAACATAACCTCCCACACATACTACCAACATAACCTCCCACACACATTACCAACATAATCTTCCACACACACTACCAACATAACCTCCCACACACACTACCAACATAACCTCCCACACATACTACCAACATAACCTCGTAAGACCAACTGGAGATTTTAATGCCACATTCACTACCTATCTTCTCCCACAACCCCCATCACCACCTATCCTCTTCCACACCCCCCATCACCACCTATCCTCTTCCACAACCCCCATCACCACCTATCCTGCTACCCACAGCCTTCCCTCCCACACCATGGGAAAGTGGAGGAGAGGGGATGGTTGAATGTGTTGAGGTGGAGAGGGAGTGTGTTGAAGGTGGCAGAGAGGGAGTCAGTGTGTTGGGGAGGTGTGTTAGTGGAAGAGAACTGCTGGAAAATGAGGGGGAGGGGAGGATTGCTGGAGGAGGAAAGGAGAAGATTGCTGGAGGAGAAGGGAAGGAGAGGAATGCTGGAGGAGGAAAGGAGAAGATTGCTGGAGGAGAAGGGGAGGAGAGGATTGCTGGAGGAGGGGGAGTTGAGGATTGATACGGAAGAAGAGGATTGATAGGGGAGGAGAAGATTGATAGGAGAGGATTGATAGGGGAGGAGGGGAGGAGAGGATTGCTAGTGGAATAGAGGACTGACAGTGGAAGAGGAGGGAGGAGAGGATTGCAGGAAGGGGAGGAGATGATTGCAGGAGGGGGAGGAGAGAATTGACAAAGCGCCAAACCCGTAGGAATCACAGCGCCTGGGAAAATGGGAGGCAGTCAGGTTTTGATCTGAAGGAGAGGGTAGCTCCAGTTCATTGAATCAAAAGCCCTTCAGACTTCTGCCCTTGAAGGAAAGAGGGATGTTGACCTTCACAAGCCTATATGTGAAGCTATGGATGGGAGGGGGGAGGGAAAGGGAAAAATGAGGGGAAGGGAAAAGAAGAAGGGGAACGGGAAGACAGAGGGGAGAGAGAATGGGGTGTGGGTGAGATAGGTTTGATGCTTATCGACTACACGTGCATTATTAAGGTGGCAGTTCACCTGTACACTAATATTAAGAATACTTTTAGTCCATAAAAGGGTTAAATAAATCGCCAGTGTATAGACACAGATATACACCTCTGTATATACCGTCTGTGGGGGAAGGATGGGCGGGGCTGTTAGGGGGGTGGCGAGGGGAAGGGGGATGGTGGGTATGGAGGGTGGTGGGGGAGGCTGGGGATGGAGGGTGGTGGGGGAGGTTGGGGATTGAGGGTGGTGGGGGGGTTGGGGATGGAGGGTGGTGGGGGAGGCTAAGGATGGAGGGTGGTGGGGGAGGCTCGGGATGGAGGGTGGTGGGGATGTTGGGGATGGAGGGTGGTGGGGGAGGCTGGGAATGGAGGGTGGTGGGGGAGGCTGGGGAATGGAGGGTGGTGGGGGAGGCTGGGGATGGAGGGTGGTGGGGGAGGCTGGGGATGGAGGGGGAGGCTGGGGATGGAGGGTGGTGGGGGAGGCTGGGGATGGAGGGTGGTGGGGGAGGCTGGGGATGGAGGGTGGTGGGGGAGGCTGGGGATGGAGGGTGGTGGGGGAGGCTGGGGATGGAGGGTGGTGGGGGAGGCTGGGGATGGAGGGTGGTGGGGGAGGCTGGGGATGGAGGGTGGTGGGGGAGGCTGGGGATGGAGGGTGGTGGGGGAGGCTGGGGATGGAGGGTGGTGGGGGAGGCTGGGGATGGAGGGTGGTGGGGGAGGCTGGGGATGGAGGGTGGTGGGGGAGGCTGGGGATGGAGGGTGGTGGGGGAGGCTGGGGATGGAGGGTGGTGGGGGAGGCTGGGGATGGAGGGTGGTGGGGGAGGCTGGGGATGGAGGGTGGTGGGGAGGATGGGGATGGAGGGTGGTGGGGGAGGCTGGGGATGGAGGGTGGTGGGGGAGGATGGGGATGGAGGGTGGTGGGGGAGGCTGGGGATGGAGGGTGGTGGGGGAGGATGGGGATGGAGGGTGGTGGGGGAGGATGGGGATGGAGGGTGGTGGGGGAGGCTGGGGATGGAGGGTGGTGGGGGAGGATGGGGATGGAGGGTGGTGGGGGAGGATGGGGATGGAGGGTGGTGGGGAGGATGGGAGATTCAAAACAAGACACAAATAACCTGCACATAGGAGACAGAAACTTATGACGACGTTTCGGTCAGACTTGAACCATTAACAAGTCACACTAACACACGACGGCGAGGGAGCCAGTATATACAGTAGAGGGAAGATAGGGACGGAACAAAGAGAGGAAGAAAGAAGGAAGTGGAGCAGTAGTAGGCTGACGAAGTTCACATTTTTTTCCCCTCCAGCCTAGCGAACGACCTGCCTTCTTTTTGACAAATTTATGTACTGCAGCCTAGTCCTGCCCAGCTTATCCTAGGTCAACCAACATATTGCTTGTATCGTATACTACAGAGTGTTTCCACTCGTAGGATGCGCCGGGCTGGTACTACCGTATTTGCAACCGTATTGTTTATATATTATGTCTGTGGTAAACCATAACCCGGGGCCTCCTACCAAACACCCGCATTAATGTACAACATTTTATGTGTTTTGTTTACTGCCAATGAAGTCAAGTTTGTGATGAAGAATAAAGAGGCACAATACCATGACTGCAACACTACACAAGTGGCCCGCCCATTAAGTCACAAGTTACGACTTAACAATGGTCCAGGACCGACCGAAACGTCGTCGTGAGGTTTCTCTTCTAAGTGCGAAATTTTGTTGACTTGTTCCAGCCACAATATTTTCATTTACATTCTTCATTCCTATATTTTAAAGTATGTGTGAATATAGATGTATTATATCGTCTAAATTTCCCTTTCTCTCCATTCCCCTTTTTTCCCTCTCTTCCCTAGATATATATGTGTGGGTTATTTGTGTATTTCCCTAGATATAATTTTTACTACCTCATTCTGTGATCGTGGAGATATCTTCATAAAAACTTACTGTCCCCTGTGTACGGGAAAACGTCCTCAGAGATGGTAAGTCCCAAGTCCCAGAAACTCCAGCTCTCCTGGCAAGAAGCAAGGAAGGTGGAGATGGGGAAGAATGAGGAAGAAGTAGAAGAAAAGTAGTGGGAGTAGGATGGAGGGTGAAGACGAGAGAGGTGACTAGAATATAACATGGATAAGAAGAGAGGTGACGAGGCTACAACGTGGGTTAGAAGAGAGAGAGAGAGAGAGAGAGAGAGAGAGAGAGAGAGAGAGAGAGAGAGAGAGAGAGAGAGGTGACTAGTAATGGGAGTAGAACTGGGTATTAAAATATGAGGGAAAAAAGCAATAAGGATAGGGGTAGGTGGTTTAAGAGCGGCCAATTGTGGGGTAAGGAGAAGTGGGCCAAGGCAGAGGTCGATGCCATAGGGATAGTGAAGAGAAGGGTGGGGGAGGTTATGCTGACAGAGGCAGGTGGATGCTTGAAGAGAAGGGGGAGGTTGATGAGAGGTGGGAACGAAGCTTCATTACGAGACACAGAATCACAGCTGGCAGGAATACCATCCTCTCAGGATATCCATTTTATTTACAGCATCTGACTTTTTTTTGGGGGGGGGGGAATTGAAGCGATCAGGAAGGGAAGGCATTTTTTAGTTATTACTCTCAAAACAATTTGTTTAGTAAAACTGACAGATTACACCTTACACATCCCAGAGGCAACGGGAAGCAGATCAGAAAAATGCATTCTCCAATTACTGCTCGGAATCCAACGATTCCAAGGTTTTTAAACTAA
Organism: Cherax quadricarinatus; assembly: GCF_038502225.1. Classification (NCBI taxonomy): domain Eukaryota; kingdom Metazoa; phylum Arthropoda; class Malacostraca; order Decapoda; family Parastacidae; genus Cherax; species Cherax quadricarinatus. Next base: position 8,180,617 of record NC_091316.1, read on the forward strand.
ATTGGCCAATTATAAAATATACAGACTAGCCTCGATGGGTACTATCCTGCATGGCTGATGTATCAGCCATTAAAGATTGAAGTTAAAAGAGAGAGATGCTGAAATATATTTAATATGATTTTATCGAATGGTGGTAGTTGTGGTGGCTGTTGTAGCTACAGAGGTGGTGGTAGTTGTGGTGGCTGTTGTAGCTACAGAGGTGGTGGCTGTGTGGGTGGTGGTGGTAGTTGTGGTGGCTGTGTGCTGGTGGTGGTGGTAGTTGTGGTGGCTGTGTGCTGGTGGTGGTGGTAGTTGTGGTGGCTGTGTGGGTGGTGGTGGTAGATGTGGTGACTGTGAGGGTGGTGGTGGTAGTTGTGGTGGCTGTGAGGGTGGTGGTGGTAGTTGTGGTGGCTGTGTGGGTGTTGGTGGTAGTTGTGGAATAGAGGTGTGATGGCGTGATGGATGAATCACCAAGTCTGAGTGTCATCACTTTATCACTTTTCTCAAGGAAGGGCGAGGGAGAAAGACAGACGGGACAGACAGATATAGAGAGTGTTAAAAGACAGCCGCCACTACTGCCACCACAACCCGGGTGAAGATAGCAGAGATAGTAGCAGTGCTCGTGGTGGTGACAGCAACAATGGTAGTGTTAGTGGTACCACTACCAACAGACAACATTAACACGAGGTATCCTACAAGCTATTAATTTTCAGGGTAAAGTCAGTGAAAAGTGAGAGACTCACTGCTTAGAAACTTGAATATCAAAATGGTATACAATACCGACAGGTTGGTAGGTAAGACACACAGGCAACATTTAGGCAACTTAGAAACTTCTCTTCCTTTACAGTCGTTATGATAACAGGAAGGGTGGAGCCCTGCTGGAGTATTCCACCCCTATATAAACCCCTACACTCCAAGTGTTTCCCCTTCCTTCCCCTCCACCCTTCTGTATAAACCCCTAATCTCACAGTGTTTCCCCTTCCCCTACATTCACCCTCGTCCACTTGAACAATAGAGCAGCAGCGAGGGTAGACCACTGACTCAGGCTTCCAACTTAGCCTGGTATCGTACATGAACTGCCAGAGAAATATAGAAGTGGCAGAAGAGTTGAGCATCAGTTTCTCAAATCAAATCATAAATTCACGGAGTTAAAAGCAAACATACGGTCAACACTGGGAGTACCTCTTGCAAGGCATGAACACTGAGATTTCTACTGTCCTAATGTGGTTTAGAAGATGCCAAAACCGAACACATCTATACTTGAATATCACTCACGACATATGTAGACATTACCTTACTAATATGCAAATGTATCATCAGGAGGTTGAGAATCATTACCAACTTGTGAGAGGACAGTAGATGATATCTGTTATATAGCAACTTTGAAAAATAAAAAAGGCACAATACCGTGACTGGAACAATACACAAATAACCCGTGACTAATTATTGGTCCAAGTCGGACCGAAACGTCGTCATAGGTTTCAGTCTCCTACTTGCGGGTTATCTGTGTGTATACCTTTGAACTTCGAACTGTATTTAAGAAATATGCAAGACACTTGACCTGGGGAAGACGGTATGACCTCTGACAGCCTTAGATTGTCAACCAGCTACCCAACAACCATGACGTGTACAGCTTCAACCTGCGGGATGGTATCCTACCTGACCACTACACAGTCTCATAACATATAATGTAGTGAGGAATTGAGACACATGTGCAACTGTAGAACCTATATACAAAAGATGAGGTAATCAGTCCCTCAGCCTCATCACCAATTCCAAGGCTGAGGGGCTGAGTACCTTGTCTTTTGTAAACAATTTTAGTCTTTCCATTATGTCTTTGAATTTGTATTGATAAAAACACTGGATGGCGAAACGTCTACAAATAAGGATCCTCAGATGTTGAACATGTGTCTAATTCTTCATCTTGTCGGTATTGTATATCATTCCTGTGCATAGAATGTAGTCCAAAATTCTCACCCCTCTTTGTTTCTTTTCTTTCCTGTACATAATTTCTGTTGCTCTACTCTGCGATGACGGCCATAACTTCATATAAATTTTATTTTTCCTATGTACATAACAGATCATTCTGAGAGATGGTAACTCCGGCTCTGCTGGAACGAGGCCTCTGAAGCCGCCGTGTCTGCTGAACCTGCAATGGAATACCTGACGATACTTTCGTTGCCATATTGAAGTCTCATACCTCAGACTGACAGGTTGTCAGGTTGACAGGTTTCAACACGTGTATGAGTTGCATCCCGTGTGTTGGATTATAACAGGGAAACATAGATGGTTTTTGTTTCCACTATGTAACTGTCATATAGAATATGACAGCAGAATATTACTGATGTTTTAAATTTTGATAAATAAAAATAAGCCGCTATCCTACATCCATCCATCCTCCCTCTCTTCTTTCTCCCTTCCTTTCGCTTTCCTCCTTCCCCATCCCTTTTCCCCTCTCCACCCATTCCTCTCCCTCCTCCCTTCTCTCCCCTCCTCTCTCTCCTTCCTTTCCACTCATTCCTTTCCTCCCTTTCCTCCCCGCCCCTTCTCCCTTTCCTCCCTCTTCCTTTCCTTTAATTTCCTCCTCCCTTCCCTCCCTCCTACTTTCCTCCCCTCCTCCCTTCCCCCCTACTCCCGTCCCTCCCCTCTTCCCATCACTTCCCCTGCTCTCTTCCCTCCCCTGCTCCCTTCCCTCCCCTGCTCCCTTCCCATCAACAACTCTGTACAATTACTTGTTCCTACTACATCTGCATACTTATTTTCTATTCCACTCGCATACACACACACACACAGTGAAGAAGCGGGGCCGGGAGCTGTGAATCGACCCCCTACAACAAAAACTAGGCGAGTACACACACAGACACACACACTTATATACATATATGCCCAATCATTTCATCCATTCACCTGTAGGTTGGGGAGAGAGAGAGAGAGAGAGAGAGAGAGAGAGAGAGAGAGAGAGAGAGAGAGAGAGAGAGAGAGAGAGAGAGTGAGGAAAGGCGAATAAAAGGGAGATGATGAATTGCAAGAAAACTTGAGATAATAATGATTCACGACGCCAAGAATAATAACAACAATGACACATCCCTACCATGGTAGCAAGACACTTCCCTACCATGGTAGCAAGACACTTCCCTACCATGGTAGCAAGACACTTCCCTACCATGGTAGCAAGACACTTCCCTACCATGGTAGCAAGACACTTCCCTACCATGGTAGCAAGACACTTCCCTACCATGGTAGCAAGACACTTCCCTACCATGGTAGCAAGACACTTCCCTACCATGGTAGCAAGACACTTCCCTACCATGGTAGCAAGACACATCCCTACCATGGTAGCAAGACACTTCCCTACCATGGTAGCAAGACACTTCCCTACCATGGTAGCAAGACACTTCCCTACCATGGTAGCAAGACACATCCCTACCATGGTAGCAAGACACTTCCCTACCATGGTAGCAAGACACTTCCCTACCATGGTAGCAAAACACTTCCCTACCATGGTAGCAAGACACTTCCCTACCATGGTAGCAAAACACTTCCCTACCATGGTAGCAAGACACTTCCCTACCATGGTAGCAAAACACTTCCCTACCATGGTAGCAAGACACTTCCCTACCATGGTAGCAAGACACTTCCCTACCATGGTAGCAAGACACTTCCCTACCATGGTAGCAAGACACTTCCCTACCATGGTAGCAAGACACTTCCCTACCATGGTAGCAAGACACTTCCCTACCATGGTAGCAAGACACTTCCCTACCATGGTAGCAAGACACTTCCCTACCATGGTAGCAAGACACTTCCCTACCATGGTAGCAAGACACATCCCTACCATGGTAGCAAGACACTTCCCTACCATGGTAGCAAGACACTTCCCTAACATGATAGCAAGACACTTCCCTACCATGGTAGCAAGACACTTCCCTACCATGGTAGCAAGACACTTCCCTACCATGGTAGCAAGACACTTCCCTACCATGGTAGCAAAACACTTCCCTACCATGGTAGCAAAACACTTCCCTACCATGGTAGCAAGACACTTCCCTACCATGGTAGCAAAACACTTCCCTACCATGGTAGCAAAACACTTCCCTACCATGGTAGCAAAACACTTCCCTACCATGGTAGCAAGACACTTCCCTACCATGGTAGCAAGACACTTCCCTACCATGGTAGCAAAACACTTCCCTACCATGGTAGCAAGACACTTCCCTACCATGGTAGCAAGACACTTCCCTACCATGGTAGCAAGACACTTCCCTACCATGGTAGCAAAACACTTCCCTACCATGGTAGCAAAACACTTCCCTACCATGGTAGCAAGACACTTCCCTACCATGGTAGCAAAACACTTCCCTACCATGGTAGCAAAACACTTCCCTACCATGGTAGCAAAACACTTCCCTACCATGGTAGCAAGACACTTCCCTACCATGGTAGCAAGACACTTCCCTACCATGGTAGCAAAACACTTCCCTACCATGGTAGCAAAACACTTCCCTACCATGGTGCAAGACTCCTACCATGGTGAGCAGAGAACACTCTTATCCATGGAGATCAAAAAAACTAGGCATTCTACCATGGTGGCAGGCGACTCTGACCATGACAAAGACACTTCCCACCAGCTAACAAAACATATTCTACATATATATATATAATTATTACATGTATATAAATATTCCTAATATAATAGTATATACTATATAATTAATATAAATATTCCTTCATAGCATGGTTTAAAACAATTCTTCCAGACATACTCATGACTAGCAGGAATACAGGACCTCTACCAGTGTACAGAAGACATCTCCTACTCAGTGCAAAACCTTCCCTGCCATGCAAGTTACAGCAATGATGTCCCTCCAAAGGTACGTCAACACTTAGACGGTATCAGACAGGGCACTCCCCTCCAGCTGTGTGCAATCACTCTGTGAACTCCCTCCAAACAGTTCCCATTGGCACAGGAACTCCAGGTGGCTCTCACTCATGCCAACCAATTCCATGGAATAAAGCGTAGCGCGATGCCAACCGACCATGGTCATAGGCAACTGCTCAACCACGGTTGGCACGCAAGACACAATCTGACCAGTAAAGAAGCCTTCCTACGCTGGATGCCCAGCCAAGAACCCTCACCCTGGTAGCACAATACTCACACCAGCAAATCATCCTGCGGATCACCATCACCTTGGAAGAATGTCCTCTTAGCATGGGACTATACCTGCGTGTGACGCAGGTGACCCTCATCCATCACCTGTCGGCGACAGAGAGATCACACGATGGCAGTCAGAGACACAGCCAGCAGTATCAATTTTCCCTGCAGGATCAGAGACCTTCGATCATGGGGAAGACACCGCTTCCTGAACTGGGCAAGACTCACTCGACACCGCCATGGCCAGGGCGCTACCATGGCAGCAAGACACTTCCCTACCATGGTAGCAAGACACTTCCCTACCATGGTAGCAAGACACTTCCCTACCATGGCAGCAAGACACTTCCCTACCATGGTAGCAAGACACTCCCCTACCATGGCAGCAAGACACTTCCCTTCCATGGCAGCAAGACACTTCCCTACCATGGCAGCAAGACACTTCCCTACCATGGCAGCAAGACACTTCCCTACCATGGTAGCAAGACACTTCCCTACCATGGCAGCAAGACACTTCCCTACCATGGTAGCAAGACACTTCCCTACCATGGCAGCAAGACACTTCCCTACCATGGCAGCAAGACACTTCCCTACCATGGCAGCAAGACACTTCCCTACCATGGCAGCAAGACACTTCCCTACCATGGCAGCAAGACACTTCCCTACCATGGCAGCAAGACACTTCCCTACCATGGCAGCAAGACACTCCCCTACCATGGCAGCAAGACACTTCCCTACCATGGCAGCAAGACACTCCCCTACCTTGTAAGTAGAAGCAGCAGAGAAACAACCAAGATGGTGAATGCAACGGGAATTACCTGAAAAAAAAAGAAAAAACATATGAGTGACGATGTATACCGAGTGATAGGTGGGGCTAGGTGCTGTGACTCGACCCTTGCAAACACTACTTGGCGCGCGCGCACACACAAAACTAAACTAAAAACATATTTTAAAATAATATATATATATATATATATATATATATATATATATATATATATATATATATATATATATATATATATATATATATATATATATATATATATATATATATATATATATATATATATATATATATATATATATATATTATCCTTTTTCATAGCATCAAAGTTAACAAAACAAATTTTTCCAGACAACCTCAGTGACTCAGCAGGAATACAGGACCATAGCTACGCCAGTGTCATCAACGAATGGGACACTCTCGCTACTCCAGCGCCAAAACCTATTGCAGCACTGGCCTACAAAGTTACAGTCAAGTTGGGATGGTCCCATCGCTGAAAAAGGTACTTGTCAACATGCTTAGGGACGTATCAGACAGGGACACTGCCCGTCTCCAAGCTGTGAGTGCACATCACTCTGTGAACTTCCTCCAAACAGTTCCCATTTCGGCACTGGGAACTCCAGGTGGCTCTCCACCTCGCTGCCCCAATTCGCATGGAATAAACGCGTATTTGCGGCGATGCGCAAGCCGACCAATATGGTCTATATGGTCTTAACTGCTCAAAAACCAAAGGTTGGCACGCAAGACACAAGTCAATGACAACATAAAGAGAAGCCTTGCTACAGCTGAATGCCCAGCCGAGAGAGAACCCGGATCACTAGTAGCCAACAATACTCACAACCCAGCAAATCATCCTGACGGGATCACCATCTATCCTTGGAAGAATGGTAAGCTCTTAGCATGGGACTATACCTGCGTGTTGACGCTGGCTGACGCCTACATCCATCACCGTGTCGGGCGACAGGGAGGAGTACAAGATCGGCAAGTACAGAGACACAAGCCAACAGTATCAATTTGTCCCTGCAGGATCAGAGACCTTGGGATCATGGGGAAAAAGCGCCACACGCTTCCTTAAAGAACTGGGTTCCAAACTCATCGACACCGCCAGGGGCCCGAGGGCGACCACTCATGTTCTAGCTCCTCAGTGTGGCCATCCAGAGGGGAAATACTTGCTGCATACTCGGCTCGCGTCCGGCTTAGGAGCAGTTGAAGGAGGTTCATAAGGTTTTATATAATGTACCAATGTATTCATGTTTGTATTTTTTTGTCAGTGTATTCTGTCTACAAATAAAGTTCAGATAAAATATAGAATATAGGGGGTGGTAGGGAAAGAAAATATTCAAACAGTTCCAGGGAGAACCTTAAGTTTTCCCCTGAAGTATGTATTCTCTTCTTTGAGGATGAGGGTCCCAGTGCAGTTCTAGAGGTGGTACCTCCCTATATTATTAATATACAACCACTATGAAAGAATAGCGAAATTCCAAGCGCTTTCGTGACTTCTCACATTATCAAGGAACTATGATAATGTGAGAAGTCACATATGATAATGTGAGAAGTATATATATATATATATATATATATATATATATATATATATATATATATATATATATATATATATATATATACTGTGTATATACAGTGTAACATTCAAGATCCCGAGAGGAAGGACAGAAAAGAAGTATGTGCCAGGCATTTCCTGTCTGCATCGTTAAAGTGAGATGCTGGAAGAATGTGTGCAGCAAGTATCAAGAACCACGGATGATGACAGTGTATTAAAGTGGTGAACTACGGATGTTAACAATATGGAAAAGTAGTGAACCACAGATGTTGATAATATATTAGAGTGGATGTTAATGCAAAAGAGTAACTGACTCACAGATGTTAATGCGGAGGAAGTAGTGAACCACGGATGTTGACAATGTACAGAAGCCATGGTCCACTGAGGTTGACAAAATGTTCACTAACTGTGCCTATGGCACCCTCGCTCTTGACTGACTCTCTGCCTCAGTAAGACGATATGAAGATGAAATAATGGGAGAGGAAAAGGCAAAATAAAAAAGGTTAAAGGTTAAGGTGAAGGAAATACAAACAAGAAATTAAGTGCGTTTTTATCATCAGGTTCACATGAACCTTATGTCTAACACATGAATACTCCTGGCTGGTAACACTGTTGTCTTACACACTACTATGGTGTTTTCTTAAGACACTACTACGGTGTTTTCTTAAGACACTACTACGGTGTTTTCTTAAGATACGACTATAGTTAGGTGAGGTAAGGTTCGTCAGAAAACAGGGCAAGTGTTTCCTGACGCGGGTCTTAGTCGTATGATGACCCGCCACTGGCGCTTCTGGTCATCTGACCGAGGCCTTTCACTGGCTTATCGGTCCACCCCTCTAAAAATTATGGTCATAGTTATAACCATTTAGACTATGATGTATTATTACACAAGATACGATATTCCTGGTCTGAAATTTCCTAACTTTCCCTCCCCCTGGATGCAACCCACAGCAGTCGACTTACCCTAGTTGATCAGGCCCTGATCCATCGGGAGGCCTGGTCATGGACCGGGCCGCGGGGGCGTTGATCCCCGGAATAACCTCCAGGTAACCTCCAGGTACACATGGGTACGTATTTATAACTGCTAGTTGGGAAGGGGCCACAAGTGGTAAAGGGAATTAATAAACCTTTCCCATATGGTTTTTCGAGCCAGAAGATCGAACACGGGACTTTGCTAGTGTGGCACTCTGAAATTAAGTACAGGGGGAAAGGAAAGCGATGAGAAATTGATAAAATTGTTGGACGGTACATGACAAGCATGGGATGGATGGGATGGAGACAGAAGGAAAAGTTGAAAAAAAAGTGAGGAGGAAGAGGAGGGGGAGGAGAATGAAAGTGGGGAGCAGGAGGGTAGGGGAGGAGTAGGAGGAGGAGGAGACAGTGGGGGAGCAGGTCACCCGCGGGCGGGGACGTCCTTCACGTTGTGTCCTTACGGCACTCTGGCTGACTGACCCCGCTGCGCTGCTGCTGCTGCTGCTGCTGCTGCTGCTGCTGCTGCTGCTGCTGCTGCTGCTGCTGCTGTTGCTGCTGTTGCTGCTGTTGCTGCTGTTGATGTTTCTGCTGTTGTTGTTATTGCTTCTGCTGCTGTTGTTGCTACTGTTGTTGCTACTGCTTCTCATAATGTTATTGTTGGTGTTGGGGGAGGTGGTAGTAGTAACGGTGGTGTAGGTGATGGTTTTAGTAATACTGGTAATGGGGGCGATGGTGATGTTTTCATGTGATGATGCTGGTGATGATAATGGATGTGCTGGTGTTGGTACTGATGGTGATAGGGTGGTAATATAAATAAATAAATAAATAAATGTGTATGTCCTCTGCAAGCAGGAAAGACGTGGTTCTTTTTTATATAACTAAACATGTATACATTAGCAATGTGCTGCTGTCTCAGTGTGGAAATGGTGAAGTAGGTACTGGGACACGTGGATATATTTACGGCTTGAGGGAGGACACCAGGCTACGTATGTACAAGTATGAGAGTTGAGGACATGTGGAAAGACAGATAGATATATAGATGTGTGTGTGTGTGTGTGTGTGTGTGTGTGTGTGTGTGTGTGTGTGTGTGTGTGTGTGTGTGTGTGTGTGTGTGAGAGAGAGAGAGAGAGAGAGAGAGAGAGAAAAGAGAGGAACATTTGTAGGAAGGGAGAGTGAATGTGTGTGAGGAAGGCAGAGGTGTAGATGGGAGAAGGGTGAACGTGAGAGGTGAGAGGGGTGATAAAGGAACATGAAGGGGAAAACATTGAGGGAGGGAGCATGCAGAGAAGGAGCAAGGGAGAATAAAGGGAAGCAATGAGGAAGAGAGAATGGAAGGAGGAAAAGAACATGCAAGGAGGGAGGGAACATGCAAGGAAGGAAAGAGCATGCAGGGAGAGAGGGAAGAAGCAAGGGAAGGAAGGAGCATGCATTGAACGCCATGACTAGCAACAGCAACAAAGAATAACCTGTTGATAGCGGTTGCAGGTGTGTTTTTGTCAGTGGTCCGTTGGTGACGTTGGTGCCAGGGGCGCCCCTGGTCACCCTCACACCAGGACCATGGTGCCAGAGGCACCCCTGTGCAACACTTGGGTATCTTATTGTGGGAACGTTTAGACCCACAGCGGCTTCATCAGTCCAATACAAAGAAGAAAAGGCTTCGGTATTGGGTTCGACCTTTGGTGCCTTCGAGGCTTCGGTAGTAGATGCGACCATTGGTGTTGGTTAGGCCCAGAGGGTTAGCGTATCTTCTGTACTTACGGGAAGGACTTCTTCAGTGACCTTGAGCAGAGGGACAAAAAAGTCGACGTTGGTCTTGTCAGTATTGGCCTCATACTCAACTTTGAGAAATAGTTTCCTTCCTGCCTTACTTATCCCCGTATGGTCTTTCCTTAAAATTCTGCGTTATAGAATTTCTATTGAATTTGATAAGAGCCCATCCCCGATGACTCCCCAGAGTGGTTTGCTACTCCATCGTACAACTCAACATGTCACCGAAGTTCCTAAAAAGATTGTAAACATCAAACTGAGTTCTTCCCTACGCGATATTTGCAGCATACAGCACTGTTGACATTCAAATCTTGTTTTGCTTCCTGAAGAACCTTGTCACGGAACTTGCGCTGCTCCTCAACGGAGGGCACGATAACCACAAATTCTTATGTCTTTATTTCAGGGCTGTGGAGTCGGCGCATAAAACCTTCGACTCCTACCCTGACTCCTTTATTTATGGTACCTCCGAATCCGACTCTTTTAATTACCTTTTACCAAATCTAACTCCGACTCCAGTAACTCCGACTCAAGACTCCACAGCCTTGGAACTTTTTGAGTGAGAAGGAATGGATCTGAGCGGGACTTGCACATGAGTTATCAAAGCTTATACCTAACGTAGCACTGAAAATAGGTTAGGTAAATATGTTTGTTAGTGATGATAACACACAGTTCTAACCAGAGGATAATTCTCTCACAGGTTCATGAAACCTTACCTAAGGTGTACCTCACACTTTAGTGTTCAGGAGATTATGTTGTGATTAGTGTTATGGATGATGTGCAGTAGTGGATGTTATGCAGTGGTGGATGCTGTGCAGTGGTGGATGCTGTGTAGCGGTGGATGTTGTGTAGTGGTGGATGCTGTATAGTGGTGGATGCTGTGTAGTGGTGGATGCTGTGTAGTGGAGGCTGGTAAGTAAGACACATGTGCAACAGTTAGGTATCTTTATTCCGAAACGTTTCGCCTATGCAGTAGGCGTCTTCAGTCGAGTACAGAAAAGTTGGTAGAAGCAAAAGAGATGTGAAGATGATGTAATCATTCCATCACCCTTGAAGACGTCTTCAAGGGTGATGGACTGATTACATCGTCTTCACATCTCTACTGCTTCTAACAACTTTTCTGTACTCGACTGAAGAAGCCTACTGTGTAGGCGAAACGTTTCGGAATAAAGATCCCTAACTGTTGCACATGTATCACATTATAACGTATACCTGGAGGGTGTTCCGGGGGTCAACGCCCCAGCGGCCCGGTCCATGACCAGTACCCCTGCTCCTTATCCACATATATTACGTAAGTACACCTGTGGTTCCCTCCTGTTACTGGTCACTGGTCATGCTTGTTGCTTGATGATCTCTGACTATGATCGTTGACTTCCTTCACAGATGATCACTGACTTTGATCATTGACCTTCGCAGGTGATGATCACTGACCTTCATCGGTGATCTTGTTCACAGGTACTGATAGTTACCTTTAGTGACTACTGATGGTTGCCCTCGGCTGAGTAGCACTGGTTGGTAGCTTCAGTGGGCAGCACCCGAGGCATTTACTCTGGGGACGATTTACCTAGCGATGGAGCATCACTTGCGCCTCCCTCCCTCCAACCTTTGATGAGTTTCGAGAGTCTTTCCACTCCCGGAGCCCGGCCATGGGCCAAGTTCGTCTGGTGCTTGCCTGGTCAACCTGGCTCTTGCTGCTGGTGGCCCGCTGCCCCACATACCCAACACAGTCCACAAACACTTGCTAGCGGTCTCGTGTCTTTGACTTAAAAAAAATTTCTGACCTCAAGCCCAGCTGTCTGGTAACAGGTGAGAAAAAATGACGTATTACTTACAAGTGCTTAGATACAGACACGTCGCGCAACAAGCTATGATTGGAACGTTTCGCGCTGTGTAGAGTTTTACCACTTTGTGATTTGATAAAGCTCTACACCTGCCTTCATATCTGATAACAGGTCTTTGCTCTCATAGTGTTTTATCTACTTCTCTCCCAAGGTGTCTTTTGTCCGGAGTTCTTACAAGCCTCGTTAGATATACCTATTATTTAATGGCTCTTCACTTACCTTTTATAAATAGCTTCACTTTATCTTCTTAGAGGACCGTGTTCCTTTCAAGACCAACTGGTGTCATCACCCAGGTGTGTATATACCACACTAGATGTCTCTTACCATGACAGGGTGAACCGAGAAAGAAACACTTTCACCATCACTCACACTATCACGGTCTTGCCAGAGGCACGCCGATATGTATACACATTACACATACACACACTGTATATATATATATATATATATATATATATATATATATATATATATATATATATATATATATATATATATATATATATATATATATATATACAGGTTCTTTTGGTGCAAAATTCTTAACTTTTACATTAACATAAATGAAAAAATAATATTATCTTCAAACGTATAAGAGAAAACTTTAGAAAGGACTTAATTTTAAACGAGTTCTTGCTAACTGACCAGTTTTACCTATTCGGCACGATATATATATATATATATATATATATATATATATATATATATATATATATATATATATATATATATATATATATATATATATATATATAATATATATATATTCAACAAGTCGGCCGTCTCCCACCAAGGCAGGGTGACCCAAAAAAGAAAGAAAATCCCCAAAAAGAAAATACTTTCATCATCATTCAACACTTTCACCACACTCACACATAATCACTGTTTTTGCAGAGGTGCTCAGAATACAACAGTTTAGAAGCATACACATATAAAGATACACAACATATCCCTCCAAACTGCCAATATCCCAAACCCCTCCTTTAAAATGCAGGCATTGTACTTCCCATTTCCAGGACTCAAGTCCGACTATATGAAAATAACCGGTTTCCCTGAATCCCTTCACTAAATATTACCCTGCTCACACTCCAACAGATCGTCAGGTCCCAAGTACCATTCGTCGCCATTCACTCCTATCTAACACGCTCATACACGCTTGCTGGAAGTCCAAGCCCCTCGCCCACAAAACCTCCTTTACCCCCTCTCTCCAACCCTTTCGAGGACGACCCCTACCCCGCCTTCCTTCCCCTATAGATTTATATGCTTTCCATGTCATTCTACTTTGATCCATTCTCTCTAAATGACCAAACCACCTCAACAACCCCTCTTCTGCTCTCTGACTAATACTTTTATTAACTCCACACCTTTTCCTAATTTCCACACTCCGAATTTTCTGCATATTTACACCACACATTGCCCTTAGACAGGACATCTCCACTGCCTCCAACCGTCTCCTCGCTGCTGCATTTATATATATATATATATATATATATATATATATATATATATATATATATATATATATATATATATATATATATATATATAAAGAGAGAGAGAGAGAGAGATGGGGAAGGGGGCAGCTGCTGTAACAGTGCATGGGTAGAGTGACCCAGCCGAATGAGACATGAAGGTTATCCTTGACCTCTCTTGACTGTTGACATAAAAACTCTCGACACGGGATGCGTGTGATTATTATTCTGGTGCGGACCACCACGTGACGCTTGTGTATAACCCCTCGCCCTACCCCTCCTACCTTCCCATAACCCCACCCCTTGACAAAGCCACCCCTTCACTCCCTCATCCCTTCATTCCAACAACCTCACATTTTCCCACCTGCCTAAACCAAGTATTTCAATCGTGGGTGTTACCACTTATGATCTACCAGTACAATGTAACCATGACAATGATTTTTTTTGTGATTGAAAGAGTTTGTGTACACATGTGTTTGTGTACGCGTGTGAAAATTTTTGTACTCACTAAGAGACAGTTCCTGAGGTTGTGTGTGTGTGTGTGTGTGTGTGTGTGTGTGTGTGTGTGTGTGTGTGTGTGTGTGTGTGTGTGTGTGTGTGTGTTCTTCCAACATTCAGGAAACACAATCAGCCACTTCTCAACTTATTGCAGTTAGGGATAATCAACTGCAAACTCTGCAGGTTCCACTACTGGGAAGAATCTTCCCACTGGGAGCATGTACCGTACACCTGCATCATGACACTGGGAGCATGTACCGTACACCTGCATCATGACACTGGGAGCATGTACCGTACACCTGCATCATGACACTGGGAGCATGTACCGTACACCTGCATCATGACACTGGACAAAACCCACCCAGGTTCTACGCACTGCGCAGCCCAACAAAACATTTTCTAAATAAGGTTGTTGCAAGCAACAGGTAACCCGCGTATATTGAATCAATTATGGCGTTTTGTTGGAGATGAAGGCATTGCATTTTTTGAAAGGGAGGGATGGGGGGGACAGCTGCCACACACATGCCAGAGAGAGAGAGAGAGAGAGAGAGAGAGAGAGAGAGAGAGAGAGAGAGAGAGAGAGAGAGAGAGAGAGAGAGAGAGAGAGAGAGAGAGAGAGAGAGAGAGAGAGAGAAAGAGAGGCAAGGTAAGAAGGGAGTTGTGAGACGGGGTGTGGGAGGCTGATTTGATTAGATAAACCCACTCGTTAAACAGGCACGATATATATATATATATATATATATATATATAGAGAGAGAGAGAGAGAGAGAGAGAGAGCGAGAGCGAGAGAGAGAGAGAGAGAGAGAGAGAGAGAGAGAGAGAGAGAGAGAGAGCAACAAACAGTACACAAGGTCTCTTAACGATGACGTAAAAGAGAACAAATACTTACTATTGTTAGAATCAGTAACACAGAACAAAAAAAAAAGTCTGTTTTTCTTTTTTCCTACTCTGTGGACGAGGTCAGCCAGGCTTCACTGTACCGGCCAGGGTCACTCAGTACTTTCTCAGCCTCTTCTCTCCACAACTTGCTCCCTCAATTCCTCTCCTACTTGCTTAGTCCTCTTCTCTCCTCTCGTTAAGTGTTCCATCTGCTACTTAAACATAACACCATTTTGCCAGTAATACACACATTATCAAAGGTCCTCAGCAGCATGTATATTGTTGTAGGTCAATGATTCACAGAACCGACTGGATGGTGAATTAAGACATTTGTGAAACACTTGGGTACCTTTATTGTGGAAACGTTTCGCCAACCAGTGGCTTCCTCAGTCCAATACACAGAAGAATGGTTGAAGATCAGTAGGAGTTTGAGGTGATCGGTCCCTCAGCCTGGAGTCATGTGTTGAGTCCACCAACTATTCTTCTCTATTGCAGTGATGAAGCCATCCAAGTGTCGTAGTTCACCATGCACAGTGTTGCTCCCATCATCATGCACTTAAGAAGGAATATGAGTGGTAGGCTGGATAATCTGTGTAGTAACTCAATTTCCCAATATCTGTGCGGCTAATAATACATACTAAGTAAAAGGACACAAGTGCAACTAATGTGACAGTTTATTGTGGTAACGTTTCGCTCTCCAGGAGCTTTATCAAGCCGTTACGGCTTGATAAAGCTCCTGGAGAGCGAAACGTTGCCACAATGTCACATTAGTTGCACTTGTGTCCTTTTACGTAACATATTGCTGGTAATTCTACCAACATTAATACAGTAATACATACCGGCAGCTTTTGTGAGTGCTGATCGAGCGCCAGCGTTTTCTCCTCTGCCATTAAGACATACCGATCTTAGGGCTGACACGGTCATTGTGGACTTCATCCTGAGGCACATATTATTGATCTGGTACTCTAATGCATGTATCATGCTACATCCTGATTAGTTACTTTTCGGTAAGGCGGAGACAGTAATCGTTAATTCAAGGAGTCAGGTGTTGGAAAGAGGTGAGGACTAACCTATCATTGAGATTACTTGAAACTGATCAGATCAACAGAGAGATAGAAGCAGAAAGTGGCTCCAGTGAGAGACAATGTTGTATATAAGTTGTAGAAATATAAGCATGGATTCTTCCTCAATTGAAAATTCCAGACTTTTTTTTTTTAAC
Organism: Cherax quadricarinatus; assembly: GCF_038502225.1. NCBI lineage: Eukaryota > Metazoa > Arthropoda > Malacostraca > Decapoda > Parastacidae > Cherax > Cherax quadricarinatus. The sequence goes on from NC_091316.1 coordinate 8,196,738, forward strand.
CCTCCTTTCCTGGTTCCCTATTTTCCATATTTATTATTATGTGGTATTCCTTTATTATTATTTATATGTGTGTTTACCTGTGACCTGTATCGGAATTTTCCTGCCCCGTTTCGTGCTTCCTACTCCCGGACGTAGGCCAGACGTCCTCGCTGATTAAAAAATTAAGGTGCTTTAATGTGCTCACAATGGCTTCAAAACATATGAAAACATGTGAAAACTCTATATTACATTTATATTAAACAGACATGCTTCATTTACTGTTTTGTCAGGACTCGTGAGAGGTAGCTATTGCCCAACATATTAACAAGCTCTTGCTACCACATGCAGAAAACCAAAATGCTAAGAAGTAGGAATGGGACGAGACCAGAATGTTTGCCGATACTGATTCTCAATTTTAGACCAATACCGATACCATCAAAATTAGCCGATACCGCCAATACCGGTACCGATACTTTAGCAAGCCCTTACCAAGACATCATTATGATGGAAAGAAGAGTGATCGAGAGAGTGATACCTGGAGAATGGTGAACCAGTGCTCTTAACAACTCATGGACCCAGTGAAGGTACTTAACTCTCATCAATAACAGTGTTTATAATTAAGTCATCAGTGGTATTACAGTACTACTCAGTTATTGATCTGGCACGCAGCCATTTTTAAGTAGTGAAGACATTGACGTTAATCGTCGTCTGCTACCTTAAATATTCACCACCCTTCAAAGAAGGTTCCTTGATGCTGATCAAGGGCCCTTTGGTTCACAAGTTTCCCTATAATAATAATAATAATAATAATAATAATAATAATAAGAAGAAGAAGAAGAAGAAGAAGAAGAAGAAGAAGAAGAAGAAGAAGAAGAAGAAGAAGAAGAAGAAGAAGAAGAAGAAGAAGAAGAAGGAAAAAAAAGAAGAAGAAGAAGAAAAATAATAATAGGAAAAAAAGATGACTAATGCTTAACTGCTAACCGATCCAAGCTGGGGTGCGTGTACAATTACCTGCTAGTCATTACCTGTACGAGTCTGCAAAGAAACAACCTCGTCTCTTGGGCCAGACATATAATTTTCTCAGGCTGCTGCTGATTTCATTTATTCAATGTATACTTGAACCTTTATATGCGTATTCACCTATTTGTAGTTGCGGGGGGTTGAGTCTCAGCTCAAGGCCCTGTCTAAGCTCGCAAGGGAGTATGTGTGTGTGTATTCATCGATTTGTACTCAACGATATGCGTTTGTGGGGGTTGAGACTCAGCTCCTGACCCAGTCTCCAAGATTATTTTGATCGGCATCAATAATTTCGTGCTTCTTAGGCCCTATAGTATTTACTCTTGAAGCTGTGTGTTGAGTTTGCCTCCACTATTTCATCCAAGTCATTCCACTTTTCAACCACCCTGACACTTAAGAAGTATTGAAATTCTTCCTTACATCCCCAAGGTTCATCTGCGTCTTGCACTTCCACCTGTGTCTCCTTGATCCTGGTCCTTTTAATTTTAACAGCCTGTCCTTACCTGCCCTATCAGTTCTTCTTAAGATTTTGAATGCCATAATCATGTCTCCTCTACACTCTCTCCTTACAGTGCTCTTACTAGTCTGGTTGCTAGACTTTGAACATTCTCGAGCTTTTACACGTGCTTCACCAAGCGTGGGCTCCATACTGGGGCCGCATACTCAGTGAATGGTCTAACATATGCTGTATATAAAGTTCTGAAGGATATTTTTGTTCAAATTCCCGGGTGATGTCATGAGGTTTGCTTATCCGTCATATGCAACTAACGTTATAAGCTTTGTAAAGCACTGATGATATACAAAGCATTATATTCACCCCACATGCCCCTTTCACTTTCTGGTATTGGCACCTTCTCTCCGTCTATGCTGCACTCTGTGTCCGGTCTACCCTTACCTTCGCCAATTTGCATGAGCCTGCATTTGCTTAGGTTGAATTAGAGAGAGCCATATTTCTAACAATATATGTAGCTTGTTAAGGTTTTCCTCGAGTTTATCAACGTCTTGTTCATATCTGTTTTATTAGTTTTACATCATCAGCAAAAGTAACATATAAGACTCAATCCCGTCTGGTAGGTCGTTCTTGTGTATCAGGAGCAGTAGCGGCCCTTATACCGATCCTTGTAGAACCGTCACTCGTTACTCTCTCCCATTTTGATGTCACATTACTTACTCTGTGTATGTGTTAGTGTGTGTGTGTGTGTGTGTGTGTGTGTGTGTGTGTGTGTGTGTGTGTGTGTGTGTGTGTGTGTGTGTGTGTGTGTGTGTGTGTGTGTGTGTGAGAGAGAGAGAGAGAGACCGGCCCCAGCTTGACGGCCACAAGGTAAAAGTGAAAGCCAAGGTGAAGGTGTCTAGGACCGCAGGAAAGATAAAAAGAATACATCTGTTTTCTTCAGCCGGATATATGTCAGATGGTGTGTCCAAAGGACAGGATGTTACACCCCAACGACAGGACATAAGTCGGATGTTGCATCCCAGTTGCAGGACACATGCCGGATGCAACACCCCAGTTGCAGGACACATGCTTGTTGTAACACCCCAGTTGTAGAACATATGCCGGATGCAACACCCCAGTTGTAGGACACATGCCAGTTGTAACACCCCAGTTGCAGGAAACATGCCAGATGCAGCACCCCAGTTGTAGAATACATGCCAGATGCTGCATCCAACCGGCAGGTACCGTGACTGGAGAAACAGAGATCGAGAGACATGATTATGCATAGAAAATACTCAAGGTCAGATGCTCTAATATCCGAGATCTCAAAACTAAGGGAAGTCAGCGTCTCCCGATTAGTAGACAGAGGATCGAACCTATGTCAGTCCTTCCGTTGAATGACCCAGTGTCACTCCACTGAATGACCCAGTATCACTCTACTGAATGACCCACTGTCACTCCACTGAATGACCCAATGTCACTCCACTGAATGACCCAGTGTCACTCCACTGAATGACCCGCCGTCACTCCACTGAATGACCCAATGTCACTCCACTGAATGACCCAACGTCACTCCACTGAATGACCCAATGTCACTCCACTGAATGACCCACTATCACTCCGCTGAATGACCCAATGTCACTCCACTGAATGACCCACTATCACTCCGCTGAATGACCCACTATCACTCCACTGAATGACCCACTATCACTCCGCTGAATGACCCAATGTCACTCCACTGAATGACCCACTATCACTCCGCTGAATGACCCACTATCACTCCGCTGAATGACCCACTATCACTCCGCTGAATGACCCACCGTCACTCCACTGAATGACCCACATAAGTTCAATACTTCGTACAAATTACACATGTAAACAGATCATAAACAGGAATTTTATTAGGAAAAAATCGAACGAGAGTAAACAGGAATGAGAGATAAGAGGGAGCCTTGTGGTATACGTCAAGGTTATCTATAACAATGAATCATGTCAGGATTTGTGGATAAACACACAAATATGAGCATGCATACAAATTCCGGGGAAAAGGGGAATGCTTCCGTATTCGTTATTTCGATAATCCAGCTTTTTAACCGCACATGTGTCAGGAAACGCCTAAAGCATTCGTATTATTCGCGATTTCCAAATTGGCGAGACCTCTAGGAAGGTAGATCCCTCGCGAATTTTTAAGACGACGACTGCGAAACAGACTTTTACTGGGGAAATCTTTCAATCTGTTTACAACGTTACCGAGTGATCCAAAAGTTGTACCAATAAAAGCTGGTTGAGCAAAGTGTGTGTGATTTTCTTCACTTGATCACTGCTATGTCTGACCCTTGTAAACACCACACACGGCAGTAATCATGTTAGTGAAGTGAAAGTTAAATGCTGGGTCCAGGAGCTAAAGTTCAACAGATTTGATCCCAGAAATGGAAGGGTAGGGCCAGGAAACTGGTCCTATCCTTCACTAGCATCAAGGAGCCTTCCCCCCTTCAAGAAGAGCTGCACAGTAACCAGGTACTCCTCACACAGTGATAATACATTCAAGGCGCCTCCCACCACAGCAAGGGCTCTTGATCCGAGGAATCAGTAGTGGGATAGTGGTGGTTGTGGTGGTTGTGGTTGTGGTGGTGGTGGTGGTGGTGGTGACGGCGGCGGCGGCGGCGGCGGCGGCGGCGGCGGCGGCGGCGGCGGCGGCGGCGGCAGTGTTAGATGACTTAATTTCTTAATGTGGATTCATATTAGCAACTTTATGAGAGGACTGACTGTACATAGTAGCTGTCACTAGGACTGTATACATTGTAGCTGTCACCAGGACTGTATACATTGTAGCTGTCACTAGGACTGTGTCTCAGTAGTATCAGTTCCCAGTAGTACCAGTTACCAGTAGTATGACTCACTACCAACCGTCTGCGCGAATCACTGACTGTTATTCATGTTGCTGCTGACCATAGCATGTTTTTGAACGCCGCTCACCCCTAGGACCCAATTCGTGAGTCAGTCTTAAGATAGAGAGCAGAGAGGCAGGGCGGGCCTGGTGCTTCCCATATTTTCCGTTATAATTATACGTACTAACCAGCCTACGTGAGTGTTCCTACCCAATCCACGTTTCGAACCCCCACATGACATGTGTACACTGTAGCTGTCACCAGGACTGTGTACACTGTAGCTGTCACCAGGACTCTGTACACTGTAGTTGTCACCAGAACCGACTGTGACACTACCTGACAGTTAATCCAGGGTTCCCGGAGCAGTAACCTCCCACTCTTTACAACCATCATTCAGGACCATCAGTTACTACTCACCAGGCAGAAACATCAGTCACCAGGCAGAAGTATCAAGTCACCAATCAGGCGCATTACCCATCAGTTAGAAGTCTTAGTCCATCAGAGAGTGAGCCTAGACTCACCAAGAGCTCCAAGCACATGATCTAAGCCTTGTTCTCCATCAAAGAGTGAGCCTAGACTCATCAAGAGCTTCAAGCACTTGAGAGAAGCCTTGTCATCCATCAGATAGTAAGCCTAAACTCATCAAGAGCTCCAAGCACTTGAGAGAAGCCTTGTAATCCATCATATACTGAACCTAGACTCACCAAGACAGATCTGGTGATAACTCAGGCACCAGTAGGCAGTGAGGTGGGGAAGCAAGTATGTGGCACTACCGACCTAGTGACCGATTGAGGCGAGTGACTGGTGTGAGCGGGGGGGGGGGGTGCCACTGCACCACCGGCAGTATGGGGATCCCTTCATCCCCCCTGGTGTGCCTAACGGGGCTCTAGGGGGACCAAGCGATGGGATGGGGAGGATACAAGTGGAAGTTCTCTGCCTGACGGCGACACAACACTAGTCTACAGCGCTGTTATCTCGCCGCCCCGGTGATAGGGTATGTATCTGGGTCAGTGTTCCCTTATCTCACTAGCACCGCTGAGTCCTACGGGTAAGCCAGCGGTCGCTCTGCCGTGGCTCACCTATAACTTACTTGTACTCGATTCAATTCCGGGGGTCACCGTCTCCTCAGTCCGACTTCAGCAAGTTCCCTCTTGAAGATAGCTAAAGGATAGTCGGTGATTTCTTTTGTGTATGAAGAGAGGGCGTTGACAAGTCTTGGTCCATCTACACTTACTAGTGATTTCTTAAGTGTGTATTTGTGTGTGTACCAATGAGTGGGTATCTCATAGTAAGCATTATATAACTAGCGAGTGTAGCAGCGCAAACCAGCAACTGCTGCTTCCCGCGTCGCCGCCGCCAAACACGGCGGCGGCGACGCGGGGATGTGTAGGGATTACCCTATGACACAGACCAGTGTCCCATGATGCTCCGGCACGATGGAAAAACAACTCTCATCTCAGCGAGCAACTTAGGATGAAGGATGAGCCAACACTTTCTTTCAGCCCCTCCCTCCCTCCCTCTCTCTCTCTCTCGCTCACACACACACACACACACACAGTGTGAGCGACAGGTGCTTAGACTGTTAATTACTTCAATGATACATGCTGACCCAGATATGCGGCAATGTCCTCTGGGAGGCGCTGACGAGTGCTTGCTCCTGTCCTCCAGTACTCGCGTTAGCTCTCCGGCCAAGTCAACACCCGATACAATCACTCACCTCATACCTAATCATTCACACACACACACACACACACACACACACACACGCACACGCACACACACACACACACACACACACACACACACACACACACACACACACATACACACACACACACACTAGGCAGACAGCCACGCGTTATAACGAAGAAAAGAAAATGACTATTTCTGAAGGCCAGGCCTGCTTTCCAGCAGACTTGGAGCGTGTAACAGGAAGGGCAGAGCCTTGGCAGTGAATACTGAGGATGGACATGGCTGGCGGTGCTGCTGTTACACAATCACTGAACGTGCAACCCCTCTCAAGAAGAGGTACCAGCCCTCTCTGCTACCTACCCCTCATAAAGGCACCACCAACACTATAACTACCAACACCTCAACCATCCGAATAACAATAACCAACAGAACCACCACCCACCCACCACCAGATGAATCAGGAAACTGACTCACATACCTACCACTCGCACAATTTACACACACACACATACACACCAGGCTGGAACACCAGGGACTACACAGGTGTTCAATTTTGTTATTGAGACGTAACACGTCTGATAAAGACTCCATCCTTATCAACGATTTCTCAAGAGACAGTTTTCCCTTACGTGAAGCGCTAAATCTGTACGGGTCATTCAGCTCCAGGAATGAAGCAGGCTCGATCCTCCGTCCGCCAGGCAAATACACCCGAATAGTTGTCTTCCCCTTACCATCTCAATCAGCGGTCAGCGCTACACTTCTGCACCCCCCATGGGGGGCACGTAGCGCCTGGATAATAGGTGGGATTAAAGTTCGATCCAAGGAGGAACAGTCCACCTCCCCAGATCAAGAGCCCCTCAGCGGCATCAACGTACCTTCCTTGAGAGCAGTTGTCTTCTGTGAATGAGAACTCACTGCAGATCAATTGTGTTGGCCAGTGCGACCAGAAACGCTGGTAAATGTTGATCAGTATGGCCAGAAACGTTGGTAAATGCTGATCAGTGTGGCCAGAAACGCTGGTAAAAGTTGATCAGTGTGGCCAGAAACGCTGGTAAAAGTTGATCAGTGTGGCCAGAAACGCTGGTAAAAGTTGATCAGTGTGGCCAGAAACGCTGGTAAAGTCGATCAGTGTGGCCAGAAACGCTGGTAAAAGTTGATCAGTGTGGCTAGAAACGCTGGTAAAAGTTGATCAGTGTGGCCAGAAACGCTGGTAAAAGTTGATCAGTGTGGCCAGAAACGCTGGTAAATGTTGATCAGTGTGGCCAGAAACGCTGGTAAATGTTGATCAGTGTGGCCAGAAACGCTGGTAAATGTTGATCAGTGTGGCCAGAAACGCTGATAAATGTTGATCAGTGTGGCCAGAAACGCTGGTAAATGTTGATCAGTGTGGCCAGAAAAGTTGTTGCAGTTAAAACGGAGCTTCCTTGTCAGAAGACCCATGTCAGTGTTGCCAGGAAAAAGAAACCATGTCAGTGTTGCCAGGAAAAAGAAACCATGTTAGTGCTGCCAGGAAAAAGAAACCATGTCAGTGTTGCCAGGAAAAAGAAACCATGTCAAGGTTGCCAGGAAAAAGAAACCATGTCAGTGTTGCCAGGAAAAAGAAACCATGTCAGTGTTGCCAGTAAAAAGAAGCCATGTCGGTGTTGCCAGTAAAAAGAAATCATGTCAGTGTTGCTACACGTCGGTGTAGCCAAGAAAATAAGAAACTATATTAATCAGTGTAGCCAGAAAAAAGAAACCATGTCAGTCACTGTGGTCAGGAGAAAAAAGAAAGGATGTTTGTCAGTATGGTCAGAAAATAAAGAAACCAAGTTAGTGTGGCCAGAAAAAAATGTTTTACTGGCCAGAAAAAAAGAAATGTTAGTGTGGCCAGAAAAAAAAGAAATCATGTTAGTGTAGCCAGAAAAAATGTTAGTGAGGTCAGAAAAAAGAGAAATTCTGTTAGTGTAGCCAGAAAATGGTGGTAAGTGTGGCCAGAAAAAAAAGAAGTCCTGTTAGTGTGGTCAAAAAAAGAAACCCTGTTAATCAGTATGACCAGAAAAACACGTTGGTCAGTGTGGCCAGAAAAAAAAGAAACTCTTTTAGTACGGCTCAAAGAAACACGTTAGTCAGTGTGGCCAGAAAAAAAGAAACCCTGTTAATATGGCCAAAAAAAGGTTAGTGGCCAGAAAAAAACAGGCTAGTGTGGCCAGAAAAAAGGGGAGCAGGCTAATGAGTGTTGCCAGCGTGGATGTTGACATCCACCGACTATCACGCAAACCCAAAGCTGAAAATATGTCAAGGTAAAGCTGCAGTCCCTGACAGTGAAAGCAGGTGGTAACAGTGTCAAGGTAACGAGGGTGGTGGTAACAGTGTCAAGGTAACGAGGGTGGTGGTAACAGTGTCAAGGTAACGAGGGTGGTGGTAACAGTGTCAAGGTAACGAGGGTGGTGATAACAGTGTCAAGGTAACGAGGGTGGTGGTAACAATGTCAAGGTAACGAGGGTGGTGGTAACAGTGTCAAGGTAACGAGGGTGGTGGTAACAGTGTCAAGGTAACGAGGGTGGTGGTAACAGTGTCAAGGTAACGAGGGTGGTGGTAACAGTGTCAAGATAACGAGGATGGTGGTAACAGTGTCAAGGTAACGAGGGTGGTGGTAACAGCATCAAGGTAACGACGGTGGCGGTAACAGCGTCGAGGTAACGGGGGTGGTGGTAACACTGGTGGGGAAGGCACGGACGAACGTACGTGCAAATGACATAAGCATTCATGGTCCGTGACAGTGACTAACAGGTCATGTAAGAACAGTGACAGGTCATGTAAGAACAGTGACACAGTGACTGACAGGTCATGTAAGAACACTGACAGGTCATGTAAGGACACTGACAGGTCATGTAAGGACACAGACAGGTCATGTAAGGACACTGACAGGTCATGTAAGAACACTGACAGGTCATGTAAGAACACTGACGGGTCATGTAAGAACACTGACAGGTCATGTAAGGACACTGACAGGTCATGTAAGGACACTTGACAGTCATGTCACTGTCATGCAAGGACACTGACAGGTCATGTAAGAACACTGACAGGTCATGTAAGAACACTGACAGGTCATGCAAGGACACTGACAGGTCATGTAAGAACACTGACAGGTCATGTAAGGACACTGACAGGTCATGTAAGAACACTGACAGGTCATATAAGAACACTGACGGGTCATGTAAGAACACTGACAGGTCATGTAAGGACACTGACAGGTCATGTAAGGACACTGACAGGTCATGTAAGAACACTGACAGGTCATGCAAGGACACTGACAGGTCATGTAAGAACACTGACAGGTCATGTAAGAACACTGACAGGTCATGTAAGGACACTGACAGGTCATGTAAGAACACTGACAGGTCATGTAAGAACACTGACAGGTCATGTAAGGACACTGACAGGCCATGTAAGAACACTGACAGGTCATGTAAGAACACTGACAGGTCATGTAAAAGCAGTGACACAGTGACAGGTCATGTAACAGCAGTAACACAGTGACAGCAATATTACTGATAAATTCATGGATTAGCGCTAAACCCATAGGGGTCAAACAGCGGTAGGTTATCTAGTTCAAACCAAGGAAGAAAAGGGGAAACTCCAGCTCCTTGGATCGAGAGACCTTCTTCTGCATCAAGGCATCTTCAGGGGCAGGAAGATTCGTTTGTGGGGTTTAAAGCCTATCGACTACACTAGGGTCATTAAGGCTCCTTGTAACCTTTTTACTACCAGACAAAAAGACTTTAAATACCTTCGTTAGTGGCTAAATTAAACTCTTAGAATATATACATTAAGAGAAATACACCTTAAAATGTGTATACCCTGAGACGGAGGAGGTGTCAGAGAGGGCACCAACATGCTTGAGACGGAGGAGGTGTCAGAGAGGGCACCAACATGCTTGAGACGGAGGAGGTGTCAGAGAGGGCAACAACATGCTTGAGACGGAGGAGGTGTCAGAGAGGGCACCAACATGCTTGAGACGGAGGAGGTGTCAGAGAGGGCAGCAACATGCCTGAGATGGAGGAGGTATCAGGGAGGGCACCAACATGCCTGAGATGGAGGAGGTGTCAGAGAGGGCAGCAACATGCTTGAGATGGAGGTGTCAGAGAGGGCAGTACATGCTTGAGATGGAGGTGTCAGAGAGGGCAGCAACATGCTTGAGACGGAGGAGGTGTCAGAGAGGGCAACAACATGCTTGAGACGGAGGAGGTGTCAGAGAGGGCAACAACATGCTTGAGACGGAGGAGGTGTCAGAGAGGGCAGTACATGCTTGAGATGGAGGTGTCAGAGAGGGCAGCAACATGCTTGAGACGGAGGAGGTGTCAGAGAGGGCAACAACATGCTTGAGACGGAGGAGGTGTCAGAGAGGGCAACAACATGCTTGAGATGGAGGTGTCAGAGAGGGCAGCAACATGCTTGAGATGGAGGTGTCAGAGAGGACAGCAACATGCTTGAGACGGAGGTGTCAGAGAGGGCAGCAACATGCTTGAGATGGAGGTGTCAGAGAGGGCACCAACATGCTTGAGACGGAGGAGGTGTCAGAGAGGGCAACAACATGCTTGAGACGGAGGAGGTGTCAGAGAGGGCACCAACATGCCTGAGATGGAGGAGGTATCAGGGAGGGCACCAACATGCTTGAGATGGAGGTGTCAGAGAGGGCAGCAACATACCTGAGAGGGAGATTGTGTCAGAAAGGGAAGCACGTACCTGAGAGGGAAGAGGTGTCAGAGAGGGCAGCGAGGTTTCTTGGATTCACCAGGAGGGAGGCCGTGGTGGAGGCCGCAGCTGCCATGCCATGAGGGGGACTGTGCGAGTTGAGGTCCAGGTCCCAGAAGTCGAGATCGACCTCGCCGATGTCAGAGGAGGCGAGGGAGGTCGGGGGACTCATGCCCACGCTGACGAGAGCAGGGGGAGACAGCGCCCCCGGGCTAGTTAGGGGGGACGAGCTGGAGACCTCGGAGCAACTTTCGTCGCCCATGGCTGAGAGGTTGAGAGTCGCTACCCCCGACCCCAACACGAACATTCCACCGACACGACTCGTCGCCAACACCTTGGCCATACGTGGAACTTTTAGGCAGTGTCACTATCGACTGACTGTCAGCGCGTCTGATAGCCACTGTTGTCTGTTAGCCACAATTCTGATATCTCTGCAGTATGATAGCCACAGCAGTCCGATATCTCTGCAAGACAAAAATAATCCTGACGTGGGTCAATGGACGATACAAATGAAGGCTATTAAATGTAGGGGCGTCTTAGAGTATAGGTAGACACTAGCCGTATAAGTGCCATCTTCAGATGGAGGGGCGGTCATTCATCACTGGCACTCCACTATGAATGGCCGGGAACGTGGTGTGTACTACTCAGCCCATGGGTGAATGGGTCAGCGCAGTATGTGGGTCAGGTCACCCAGGTTACCGGGTCACCTCGACTTCACACTCTTCCTTTCACTCGGCTTTCCTCAAGCGAAAAGTGGAGTGAAGAGGTGGGCGTGAGGTGTGGGCGTGAGGCGTGGGTGGTGTTGTTGGCAGCAGTGAGGGAGACAAGCGGCGTCAGCGGTGGAGGCAGGTGGTGATCTTGACCTTGTGTTGGAGGTGATGGTGGTGATGGCGGTGAGTCTCACTGCTACACTGACGGTCCCAACCCGCACTTACTAACTTGCTTCTATTATCTTCTTATCTTATCACAACCCTCGTCTTATCGGTTATACTGATGAAGAAGTTACCTGGACAATAGTTTATATGTTCATGAACCAACGTCATGTGAACACGATAAAAACTGCCCAGGTATCTCTTGCACACGCTTACCAATTTCTTATAGTACGATTACGTATTCTTTAAACTCTTAAAAGTATCGTAACACTAAATATATAAAATGCCCTTTTTTCCGATACTATTCTCTCCTCTGGCGACAGAATAGGCTGAAGAAGGCAACAAAGTCGAACCAACGTCGCGGTGTGAGCCGCGAGAGGAACGACTGCGCACGTTCCCTACGACGGGTGGCGGGCAACTGAGTGACCGAGCCTGCTACAACACAGGACTCGGGCCGGGCAGGCAGGCAGACAGGCAGGTGGGCCAGGCTCTTACACCTGTTGATTCCCAAACGTAACTTAATTTTTTCCCTTATCCACAAAGCACCCCATTAACTAACAGCACGGAGACGACGCCATTATATAACAATACAAGAACGCCAGTGTAAGATAACAATGTTGGAAAAAAAGTGTCTTAGGAATTCTATGATAGAAGTTAAATGGTGTGAGCTGTTGCGACACACGGTAAGTATTGCTTGGCTCCGCCCCTTGCACGAAGGAATACACGGAAAACCAAGAAAACACTGGAAATGTTGAACTCCATTATAAAATGGGGGTGATTGGCGCCTACGTACACCGAGGAACCTAGAATCTTTTGAATGCAAGTCACAATACCGTGGCTGCAGAAATTCACATGGAGACCGGAAAGGAAAACTAGAAAGGTTTCAGTTGGTCCTGGAACCTTAACATGTTGCGAAACGTGGTCTAGTTTATGATTATTTGTGGAGTTGTGAATCAGGAACAGCTGTCACTTGAGGAAGGAGGTATGCAGCACCTACCCGTCTACACTGATTCTACCCGCTGTCTACAGTGACGCTACTCCCCGTCCAATGTGATGCTACTTTTCGTCCACCTTGAAGCTACTTCCCGTCTACCGCGACGGTACTCCCCGTCCAATGTGACGCTACTTTCCGTCCACCGTAACGCCCCTCTGTCCATCATGACGCTCCTCCCTATCCACTGTGGTTACTGTAACTCCCTTCCTGTCCATCGTGACATCCCTCTTGCTCAATATGACGCCCCTTTTGCCCACTGTGACGCCCCTTTTACCCAATGTGACACCCTTCTGCCCAAAATGACGCCTCTCCCGGCACACCGTGACGCTTCTCCCGGCCCACCGTGACACTTGTCCCTGCCCACCGTGACGCTCCTTCTGGCCCACCATGACGCTCTTCCCTGCCCAATGTGACGCTCCTCCTTGCCCTCTATGTTGCCCCTCCCTGCCCACCGTGGCATTCTTCGCCGTCTCCACACTCTGAGACAGCGAGGCTGACTGTTGCTGTTTCCCCAGCAGTTTCTGACCAGCAGACTGTTCAAGGTCAGGGTTCTTGATACTCATGCTAGTTCTCCCTGGAGGAGGAGGAGGAGGAGGAGGAGGAGGTCCCCGCAGGGCAGCATGCTGATCATCACATGTTTTATCGTCCTTGATGGAGTCGAGGCTTCTATGCATGTGGATGACTTTGGAGTGAACTGCACAGCGCCTACTGGAGCGTCCTGTCACAGGCTTCAGGTGGGAGTGGACAACACCAGGGAGTAGTTCGCCTCTAATGGCTACAGGTTTTACACTCGGAAGACGGTGGCTGTCCATTTTACCCGTGTTAGAAAGCATGTTCTCCCATGAGCAGCAGGTGACATATTTGGGAATGATCTTTGATTGGGGCCTGAAGCGGATCTCAAACAGAAAGAAGCTCAAAGTGGATGCTCTTGAGGGCGCCTGATATTTTTTTTTAAGGTGCTCTTCCGTCGTACCTGGGGGTGAATCAGAGGAACATGTTCTACCTGTATGCGGCCTTAAGACGTTACAGACTGGAGTGTGGTTTCCAGATCAACTGAGGTTAGGGCATACACATTTCACCCGTAGCTACCTGTTGGCATGTATTCCTGCTCACCTCTATAGTTTGTGGCATGCAGTTGACTGTGGAACACATATTAGGAGTTTACTTAGACCTTTTCACGTCGCGGTGTTTATTACTAGGGTGCCTGTAGGGATCTTGGGGAACTTTCAATTATCTCCAGACATTAACAATTTAATTTTTTTAACAGATGCTGGTTATGTTAACGTGTTATGCTAATATTTATTTTTATGCTTTATTCATGTTCCTGGTGCTTTTGCTGTATTATTAACATCGGCGTTCGCCGTGCTATAATTTTTTTTATTGCCAAGTGTGCTGAATGATCTACACCATCCAAGTGCTCTGCAAACTTCACAACTATTTACCCTGTCCACCGTGACGCTTCTCCCTGCCCATCGTGACGTTTCTCCCTGCCCATCGTGACGTTGCTCCCTGCCCACCGTGAGGCTACTCCCTGCCCACTGTGATGTTTCTCCCTGCCCACCGTGAGGCTCCTCCCTGCCCACCGTGACGCTATTTCCGGCCTACAGTGGCCCTACTTCCGGCCCATCCCAACCTTGCCGTTATTCACTGACCTGTAAACGTCACACGGTGCATGGAGATTGAGAGGAGTGGGGGAGTAAGCAGGCTTGATCCAAGAAAGGTAAAAGGAGCCTCAGATTCTTGAATCAAGAGATCTTTACAAGCATCACAACTTTCCCTTGTAAGATATGGCAATATACACAAATAAGAATGTAGACGAGAATATCTTAGCACCAGTAAGAAGAATAAGGGAAGGCAACTTTGTGCAAAAAGAAAAATGCAGAACGGATGTTGTAAAACATTTCCCCCAGAGAGGAAGATTGATGTAATCAAGACAGGAAAGAAACCAGTTTGTGACAATCATCGGGAATTACTAAAGAATACTGGATTATAATATGTAATGAAGATTTTTCCGTAATTATAAATAGGTTAACACAAACACACACACACACACACACACACACACACACACACACACACAAACCAAATAACTGCTGCAGCATATGGGCGCCTAGCAAGCCAAAGAATAGCATTCCGACATTTCAATAAGGAATCGTTCAGGGCCCTGTACACCGTGTATGTCAGGCCCATAGTGGAGTATGCAGCACCAATCTGGAACCCGCACCTAGCCAAGCACGTACGGAAATTAGAGAAATTAGAAAAGGTTAGCATGTCCTACGAGGAGAGGTTAAGGGAAATCGACCTGATGACACTGGAGGATAGGAGAGATAGAGGGGATATGATAACGACATATAAAATGCTGAGAGGAACTGACAAGGTGGACAGAGACAGGATGTTCCAGAGATGGGACACAGCATCAAGGGGTCACAATTGGAAGTTGACTCAGATGAGTCACAGGGATGTTAGGAAGTATTTCTTCAGTCACAGAGTTGTCAGGAAGTGGAATAGTCTGCGAAGTGATATAGTGGATGCAGGATCCATACATAGCTTAAAGAAGAGGTATGATAAAGCTCATGGAGCAGGAAGAGTGACCTAGTAGCGGCCAGTGAAGAGGCGGGGCCAGGAGCTGTGAATCGACCCCTGCAACCACAACTAGGTGAGTACAACTAGATAAGTACACACACACAAGCCAAGTGTCTACCAGTAAGTGCCTTTGACAAACGGAAAACAAAAACACACACATACACACAGAGGTGAGGGTGGAGTGTGTGTCCCAAGGTACGAGAGGAAGGTGATAGCTGTTACCAGGGACCGCTGATAGGGACCAGTGGTGCAGATGTGATAACCAACACTTGCCCTGAGAGGTAGGTATCAAGGCTGCTGTGTGTGTGTGTCGTCACATAGAGGTTGATACTGCCTGTAGTCATGAATGCTCTCTCAACTTATCAATTCATCAACATCACTTCTACATAATATGTCAATATAACACAATATTTCAATATCATGACATATATCAACATCATATCTTCCTCATACGCATCATCAAGAACCACCCTCTCGTTCAGTGTTGCGGTGGTGTGTGTGTGTGTGTGTGTGTGTGTGTGTGTGTGTGTGTGTGTGTGTGTGTGTGTGTGTGTGTGTGTGTGTGTGTGTGTGTGTGTGTGTGTGTGTGTGTGTGTGTGCGTGTTTAGCCTCGTCTTCCAGCACCGCGCCCTTCACGCCCTGTACACCATCACCAGCCTCGACTGACATCTTCAAGCAGAGGCGTGAATAAGGTCATGCAGCCAATACGCATTTGACAGATGCTGA
Source organism: Cherax quadricarinatus (assembly GCF_038502225.1). Lineage (NCBI taxonomy): Eukaryota > Metazoa > Arthropoda > Malacostraca > Decapoda > Parastacidae > Cherax > Cherax quadricarinatus. The sequence continues at coordinate 8,212,659 of NC_091316.1, forward strand.
GAATAGTGCAAAGTAATGCAGACTGACACAATCCCCTGCTTCCAGTGTGCTGTTTGTGGCTTCCAGTTTTATTCTTGTGGCATCCAGCCTTTTACTTTTGGCTTCTAGTCTCCCGCTTGTGGCTTCTTTGTTTGCTGATTGTGGCTTTCAGTCTGCTGATTATATCTCCCAATCTTCTGCTTTCTGCTTGCCGTGAGTCACTACTAACAACACAAAACACAAACTTTCTGCGAGTTTCCTCGTGCAGTTTCTCAAGTTTTGAGTTGAACACGAGGTGCAGGTTAAGTGTTTATCCAGCCTGCACTCAGCTTCACGCCAGGGAGAACTTGGCAGCTTTCTGCTTCTTCCCCCTCCCCTCCCTCGTAACTGGCTGAAACACACACACATACACACACACACACACACATACATACACACACACACACACACACACACACACACACACACACACACACACACACACACACACACACACACACACACAGATGGAGAGAGTGGACCTAGCAGCGACCAGCAAAGAGGCGGGGCCAGGAGCTATGATCTGACCCCTGCAACCACAAATAGGTAAGAACACACACACACACACTCAGTCAGTTCCACATACAGAATTCTTTATATTTAGGTTTCTGTTAGATTCTTCCTGAATTGCTTCCGTCTCTCTCTCCCTCTCGTGACAAGGTTGCTGCTGGAACTGAGGATGGACTACGAGAAGAGACATCAGGAACGCCACCACCTAGCAACCAAAGAGCACATAACTGCGACATGCACATTAATCAGGGAACTGGACAGCCTAGACAGGCAGCCCTCAGCTTGAATACATTCTCCAGGGAGGTGAACTACACCTAAATCAGGCTATCAGTCAGTTAATAACTTAAGAGTGTACACTTATGTTCTTAACTTATAAGCATAAATACCCTAATACCACTGCTGAATGGTGCAATAAATCTGAGTATAAATGATTATTAATAATCGGTATAACCGATTATAAAAAAATTCCAAATTACTATTTGGAAATGTCGTTTTCTTTTGGTTTAAAATTCTAGAGATACGGGTGGGGAATTTGCTCCCTACTGCCCCCAAAGGCTATGGTACTGATTAAATTTAGCTGAGTGAGGGAGCCAGGGTGTTGAGCTGAGAGTAGAGGAAGCCAGGGTGCTGAGCTGAGAGTAGAGGAAGCCAGGGTATTGAGCTGAGAGTAGAGGAAGCCAGGGTGTTGAGCTGAGAGTAGAGGAAGCCAGGGTGTTGAGCTGAGAGTAGAGGAAGCCAGAGTGTTGAGCTGAGAGTAGAGGAAGCCAGGGTACTGAGCTGAGAGTAGAGGAAGCCAGAGTGTTGAGCTGAGAGTAGAGGAAGCCAGGGTGCTGAGCTGAGAGTAGAGGAAGTCAGGGTGTTGAGCTGAGAGTAGAGGAAGCCAGGGTGTTGAGCTGAGAGTAGAGGAAGCCAGGGTGTTGAGCTGAGAGTAGAGGAAGCCAGGGTGTTGAGCTGAGAGTAGAGGAAGCCAGGGTGCTGAGCTGAGAGTAGAGGAAGCCAGGGTGTTGAGCTGAGAGTAGAGGAAGCCAGGGTGTTGAGCTGAGAGTAGAGGAAGCCAGGGTGTTGAGCTGAGAGTAGAGGAAGCCAGGGTGCTGAGCTGAGAGTAGAGGAAGCCAGGGTGCTGAGCTGAGAGTAGAGGAAGCCAGGGTACTGAGCTGAGAGTAGAGGAAGCCAGAGTGCTGAGCTGAGAGTAGAGGAAGCCAGGGTGCTGAGCTGAGAGTAGAGGAAGCCAGGGTACTGAGCTGAGAGTAGAGGAAGCCAGGGTGCTGAGCTGAGAGTAGAGGAAGCCAGGGTGCTGAGCTGAGAGTAGAGGAAGCCAGGGTGTTGAGCTGAGAGTAGAGGAAGCCAGGGTGCTGAGCTGAGAGTAGAGGAAGCCAGGGTGTTGAGCTGAGAGTAGAGGAAGCCAAGGTGCTGAGCTGAGAGTAGAGGAAGCCAGGGTGTTGAGCTGAGAGTAGAGGAAGCCAGGGTATTGAGCTGAGAGTAGAGGAAGCCAGGGTGTTGAGCTGAGAGTAGAGGAAGCCAGGGTGTTGAGCTGAGAGTAGAGGAAGCCAGGGTGCTGAGCTGAGAGTAGAGGAAGCCAGGGTGCTGAGCTGAGAGTAGAGGAAGCCAGGGTACTGAGCTGAGAGTAGAGGAAGCCAGAGTGCTGAGCTGAGAGTAGAGGAAGCCAGGGTGCTGAGCTGAGAGTAGAGGAAGCCAGGGTACTGAGCTGAGAGTAGAGGAAGCCAGGGTGTTGAGCTGAGAGTAGAGGAAGCCAGGGTGCTGAGCTGAGAGTAGAGGAAGCCAGGGTGTTGAGCTGAGAGTAGAGGAAGCCAGGGTGTTGAGCTGAGAGTAGTGGAAGCCAGCTGAGGTGCTGAGCTGAGAGTAGAGGAAGCCAGGGTGTTGAGCTGAGAGTAGAGGAAGCCAGGGTGTTGAACTGAGAGTAGAGGAAGCCAGGGTGTTGAGCTGAGAGTAGAGGAAGCCAGGGTGTTGAGCTGAGAGTAGAGGAAGCCAGGGTGTTGAGCTGAGAGTAGAGGAAGCCAGGGTATTGAGCTGAGAGTAGAGGAAGCCAGGGTGCTGAGCTGAGAGTAGAGGAAGCCAGGGTGCTGAGCTGAGAGTAGAGGAAGCCAGGGTGCTGAGCTGAGAGTAGAGGAAGCCAGGGTGTTGAGCTGAGAGTAGAGGAAGCCAGGGTGTTGAGCTGAGAGTAGAGGAAGCCAGGGTGCTGAGCTGAGAGTAGAGGAAGCCAGAGTGTTGAGCTGAGAGTAGAGGAAGCCAGGGTACTGAGCTGAGAGTAGAGGAAGCCAGAGTGTTGAGCTGAGAGTAGAGGAAGCCAGGGTACTGAGCTGAGAGTAGAGGAAGCCAGGGTGTTGAGCTGAGAGTAGAGGAAGCCAGGGTACTGAGCTGAGAGTAGAGGAAGCCAGGGTGCTGAGCTGAGAGTAGAGGAAGCCAGGGTACTGAGCTGAGAGTAGAGGAAGCCAGGGTGCTGAGCTGAGAGTAGAGGAAGCCAGGGTGTTTAAACAACAGATAAAAATCCATTAGAACCATAAGGGCGTTACGAATATCACATTCAGAAAAAAAAACGCTAAACCCTTATGCGTTACAGAGCCTGGGATGGAAGAAGGTACATTATTAGTCCCTGGATAGTAGGTGGATTGTACTAGGAGGTGGAGACGAACATGATACACAGTTTCAAGAGTCGATATGATCGGGCCCTGGAGGCCTGGGATCATTAAAGTAGGTCGAAGAGGGTTGATAGGCTGGGCCAGGAGTTATGAATCGACCCCTATCAAACACAATTATTGGTAAAAATTCGAAAATAAATGATAAAGGAGTCAGTAGAATTCTTTATCATAGACTTGGCCACTATGTGCACAACGAACTTTTATTATATACGAAGTTTCGCTCATGACTTGATAAAGCCATAACCACAGCGAAACATCTAAAACAACGGTTTGCTCGATATTATTTCTCTAGTAACGAATGACAAAAAAAAATGAATGAAGATAGGGTAGCCAAACAAAGCCTTATCAAAATTAAACCGTCTTTGGAGCGAAACGTCGTCGATAAATTACGTACTCCGGGAATGGGCAGGACTCGACCCGTAGAAAGACAGTCCTGATGTAACCAAGCGTTGACTTGTTAATGCCAGGACAACCTTGCTACGGGTCGACGTCTGCGCTGCTTCTGAGTTGCTTCTAACCGTTGAGTTGCTTCTAACCGTTGAGTTGCTTCTAACCGTTGAGTTGCTTCTAACCGTTGAGTTGCTTCTAACCGTTGAGTTGCTTCTAACCGTTGAGTTGCTTCTAATCGTATTATCATCATTTATTAGTCTCAGCACAAGTTACCTCTGGACCAAGTGTCTATCTACTAGATCTACTCGCAGCAGGATAGTAATATGGTGCCTGATCAATGTTAAGTTAGGAGAGGATAGCCTGTCCTCTGTCCATAATGAATAATCAACTATAACACACTTTAATAACAAAAATATAAGATAAACGCGATACAGAAAAGCTCTGCCGCGGGAACAGAAAACGGACACCACTGAGCACGGCAGACACAACTATGTCACTTTATCACTGTTTAAAGGTGCCTTCATTAGAGGATGAGTTGATACAATATCGGCAGCTGATAAATAAGACACACATGGAACACCTAGATATTTTTAATGGTGAAACGTTACACAAATAACCCACACAAAGAAGACAGGAGATTACGACGACGTTTCGGTCCGACTTGGACCATCGTTCCAGTCACGGTATTGTGCCTTTTTTGTTATTAATGGTGAAACGTTTCCATAATCAAGATGCCCAAGTGTGACACATGTGTCTTATTTATACAGTATACTCGTCTTGTAGAAACATGCATGGCAAAAGTGAACACATGCCGAATGTCTCAGGAGTTGAGTCCGTTCATGGGCATCGCTTCGTGTGTGTACAGCGTGGTATGTAGGTGTCAGGGTGAACGCAAGACAATTACGTACATCAGTCCTGGATGACAGAGCGAATGGAATAAATTGGAGGTGCCCTTCTGAAGTGTATCACGCATCACAGGTGTGTGAGTCTTCAGCTTCCAGTTGTGACCCCTTGTCCCTGTGTCCCCTCTCTGGAACATCCTATCACTGTCCACCTTGTCTATTGTGTGTGTGTGTATGTGTGTATGAGTGTGTGTGTTTGTGTGTATGTATGTGTGTGTGTGTGTGTGTGTCTGTGTGTGTGTGTATGTGTGTGCGTGCGCGCGCGTGTGCATCTAGTTGGTGTTAGGGTAGAATCTTAGCTTCGGATCTCTTAACTGGCCGCGACTACGTTCACAATTCTTTTATAATCACATGAGCCCTGTCATACCCATTCATAAAGTGCTTAATTCCACTGGCTTCCTCCTCTAGGTCTTCCCTATTTTTCTATTTGAGACAGAGAGAGAGAGAGAGAAGAGGGGGGTGGGAGGAAATAGCCCAGCACTCAGCTCAGTGCTTGTTGCCACAGATTGGAATACCTTGCTCAGAGAAGTCGGCGTGGACAACCAAGCACATACCCTCACAAACCACATCCTGGATCTTCAACACAAGTGCATTCTTCGCAGATCAACCTTGTTGTGTTTATCACTATCATGAGGCAATTGATGCCAAAAAAAACGAAGGCTTGGAGCAGGTACAAAATACATAATTTTGCCCACAAGAATCAAGGTATGGTATTCACTACCGATAAATATTGTGAAAGTATTTTTCATCAACTTGTCGGTATTGTGTGGCATCAATAATATAATACTCGTATTACTGATGTATCTATCGCCACAGATAGACACATCACCGTCAGAATAATCAGCTGAACAACAGCTACGGTGGATTCCCATCTGGCGAGCCTAAGAATATGTTTCTAAATACCTGAAGGATCATCAAGATTGAAAGATGCACTAGGAATATTGATATATTTTTTTTATTTTGACCTCGGCATGTTGACGCTCTCTTACTCAAATGACAGCATAGTCTCATAACCTGGGCACAGAACTCTTAAATAAGCGTTGGTGCCACGTAAACTAAATCAACATTACTCACGAAATCGTAATGACACGATTGCAAACAAAAAATACCACGGGTGGGGTTAGAACCTGCGATCAGAGAGTCTGTAGTTTTGAGACTCTGATAACAAGTTCTAACCCCACCAGTGGTATGGTTTTTTAAACTGAATCAGCACAGCGATAAACACTTTCATCTAGCCTGCGGGACTTATTACCTCGCCTTCTACTGTCTCTAGTTTCAACACCTTCAAATAACCTCTATATTGAATTGATAATCACTGGCTAGCGAAACGTCATCAGAATAATGATACCCAGGTGGCGCACACGTGCCTCATGCATCAACGTGTCAGTATTGTAGACCAATACCGCTATGAAACTTGTCTAGAACTCGAATTAAATACGTAGACCAATACCGCTATGAAACTTGTCTAGAACTCGAATTAAATACATCTAGTTTTCTGACACCCACTCTAATTTAGTAATAGGTTCAGACTCTTGGTAAACTCCCAAGGTGAACAGTTAGTAATAAAAAGAGTTAAAAGAATAACATGTTTATGCAAAAATCAATATTTGGGAACCTGGCTCAACATTAATGTAAGCTTCGGCACATTAAGCAAAATAAGCAGTTGAAACAGAATACTAGCTCAAAGCTCTTCCAAATACTAACTGTCACAAGAGCAATCAAAAAGTGTTTGAGTTGAAGGGGGTTATTACCTTTTCCCTTCCCAAGCAATTGGCAAAGAAAGAATAATTTCTACGTAATAATCAACTCCAGTTCTACTGGAAGTTTTAGGCTGCCGTTACTACTGAAATTTTATTACAATCAAAACTGAGCGCTAAACCCACATGGGTCATACAGTGCTGCTGCTGCTGCTGCTGCTGCTGCTGCTGCTGCTGCTGCTGCTGGTCCTGCTGCTGCTGCAATACTCAGCGATATCCTCATCGCCCTGCTGAAGTCTCCCGACTCAGGATGACAGATTTCATTACCTCGTATATGTAACTCATCTCGTGTGATGGAATATGGCAGAAAATACAGCTAACTTTTGTTTCCATCATGTAACTAACACATAGAGTATGCGAAACCACACAGGTGTCATGTACTGCTGCATAGCCTGCATACTGATGGTATACACAGTTTTGTTACATAACAGAAGACTGTTCAATCACGGCCTTTTGTAAATATAGCCACCTGGAAGGAGCACTCTCCTCTCTAGGTCAAGAAAGCGTACATTGTGACTCACCATAAGCACTGGGGATAGCACAGTGGACGGGACCCATTCCTTACCCCCACACTACTAGTGACTCACTGGCGCTCACATAACAGTAGGCAGTCTATACCCAACTCGCCTTGACCTGAGCAAGTCAACAGTGACATCGTGTGTCTGTCAACCATTTTACAGGTTGCGCTCTCAGTACTTCACTGACATGAAAGATACTTAAATACAACAATATAAGAGCTAAAAAATACAGCTATTTTATTGCTTTCTAATTTATAAATTATGATTTACTTAGCATCAGTCAATCTTTGTAATATGAGAACAGATTTGAAAAGAGGGAGAGAACTCTAATTACGTGGATCGAGAGTCTTTCACCAGCTTCAGGGCCTCAGGGCACTCAAGTGTTAGGCAACCTTGCCCCAGCAGACAGGCATTCATGAGCGCCTCGCACATCACTTTTAACACTAGAAGCAAATTTCGAGTGTGGTACAGTGAAGCCAAATTAAGGAAAGTTGCTTCGAAGATTCAAGCCATGGGTTCCAGAACGGCACGGAAACACCTAGGGAACGAAGTTTATTGTCTCACTCTCACCTGGTGTTCGTACCTTCCATCCTGGAAGGAAGAGTGTGAGAGAGTAGAACGTACCCAGTCCGCACCCTGTCACCCCTCCAGGGAGGTAGGGGTGAGCCCAAGGTCAAAACAATTCTAGAGGAAGCAGAGAGAAACTGTCCTTTCTCTCAGACAAACGTCTTTTCCCACCCCCTCTCAGAAACTCTTTCCGCCATGATGATGTGTTACTCTTATGTTACAGTGTTTATGTCCTGACGGATGCATGAGTAAAAGAAATCAAACATTAGCACTTCATAACTCTCAAGAGTGTAAACACGTTACGGGCCCTTCTTGTGGGGGGCAAGAGGTTGTCACTCAGAGGAAAAGCTGGGATCACTTCCGCCATATTTGTTCAAGGTTGCTCACGACCAGATCAGTGATTACCACTTCTTTTCGGTTAAGTAACTTACTACCAGGAACAGGAGAGACGGAGCTGAGGCCTTGCTCTGAGCAGTCATATACCCTTGTAGCACTACTGACGCCCCCACCGCAACCAACTTTCACTGGTGGAAGATAGTAATGATGACGGAGCGAGGGAGGTGGATGAGAGAGAGAGAGAAACAGAAAGGTTACTGCTGCTGATCTGAGATTAAACCTCTCCACTAGGTGGCAACAGTCACTGGATGAATCCAGGATTAACTGTTAAGTAGCACTAGACATTGCTAGTGCTTTCGACCTAGTATTGCACCATGGACTCTTGGAAAAACTTGCAAGCACTTGGAGTCGCTGGCTCTGCACTATGCCTCCTTAGTGATTACCTAAGCGTAGTGCTCAATGGGACAGAGTCAACAAGATACACTATTGCTGCCAGTGTTCCACAGGGAAGTGTGCTTGAGCCACTGTTATGGAATGTCTACTTCAATGACCTTCTTCAACTCATCCCAGAATCCCATGCATATGCAGATGACTGTACTCTGACATTTACTTATCCAAGAGAAGAAATGCCAGTTGCTCTCAGTTACATCAATCAACAGTTTACAGCTATATCAGCTTGGGGAAAGCAATGGCAGATTACATTTGCATCTGAGAAAACAAATGATGGTCTCCAAGTACCATGATAGTAATGCTGGAGCAGTGGTAAGAATAAATGGGAGAGTGCTGGTAGCCGGGGATGAGGTTGATATTATTGGGGTGAACTTTTATTACAAAGTGATTATGAAGAACCACGTAGCAAATCTTGCAAACAAGGAGGCCAGGAAGCTTACAGCACTTTGATTTATCTCGCATATGCTCGACAGTAGAGGTTACAAGACTCTTTACGAGGCACAAATGCGCTTACGCCTTGAGTATGCTCCACTTTCCTTGACTGTCTGCCCCCCCCCTCCGTCTCATCTACGACTTCTTCACAGAATACAGAACAGAGCAAGACGACTCATCTCTCGTTGGACCAGGCCTGGACAGATATGGCACTTCAACAGAGCCTACAACCCCGGAGGGATGTGGGTGGCCTTCTATTATGTACAAAACCAATGTTGTCAAGGTCCCACACTTGGCTCCACTTCGTGGCCAGCGAGAAGAGAGCTACACAAGACGAGCAGCACACAGCAACTACACTCTGGCTGTATCTTCCTCAAGAACATCACGTCATCTGAGATCATTTATGCCTAGGATGACTCGAGTTTGGAACATGTTCGTACAGCATAATAACATCGATGAAATAAAATCAGTTGACCAAATAAAATCGCTGGCTCACAGATAGCTCCAACTTCACCCTATTCCGTATTTGAACCTAACAATGGTATTGTACAGTACCGTCAAGTTGATAAGCAAGACACACGTACAACAGGTATATTTATTCCGTCATTTTAACATCTTCACTCCTGCTGCCACTTCTGTATTCGACTGAAACCCTCAAGGGAGGTTCTTTGACGCTGGTAAGGGGCTCTTGATCTAGGGAATTGGATTTGTGCTCCGGTTCCCTAAATTGAGCCTGAATACCTTCTATCCCCCCCACATGCGCTGTATAATCCTACGGGTTTAGCGCTTCCCTGTGATTATAATAATAATAATGTATTCGACTGAAGAAGCCTACTGAGTAGGCGAAACGTTTAGGAATAAAGACACCAAACTGTTGCTCTTGTGTCTTGCTTATTCCCTATCTACATGTCTCATAACAGTAAAAACACTTTCAAATGAGCCGATGTAGGAACACATAACTTCGTAAAACTCTTGGGTAAGAGAGAGAGAGAGAGAGTAAATGACTGAGAGTGAATGTATAAATGAGTGAGTGAATTTGAGTGAGAAAGGAGATGAAGAAGGCGCGTCAACTCGCCCACCAGTAGCGGCATGACGGCAATCACTAGTTGATTTGATGCAAAATATTACTCAAAGTTGGTTACTCTTTCCCGGTCTGATGGCGCGCGCGCGCGCGCGCGTGTGTGTGTGTGTGTGTGTGTTTGTTTTCTCATGGTGAATGTTCCCACACGTTTGTGCTTGCGTGTGTGCTTGCAAGCGTAGGAGCGTATAGGCTAGGTTTGAGTAGATGTGTATCTGTGTGCGTATTGTGTGTGTTTAGGAGAGAGGGAGGGGGAGGGGAGGAAGAAGTGAAGGTTTTCTTTTTTTTTTTTTTTGGAAGGTTAGTGTTGAGGTGAGGAGGTGAGAGGGAGGAAATGTATGGGGGAGGTGTGTTGGGAATATGTGACAGGGGTCGGGGGTGCGGGAAACTGGTCTAGGTGTGTCTGAACCTCCTCTTTCACAAGAGCCGTTGCTTCTATGACTGTAGGAAAATAACAGAAGCCGTCGTTACTTGCATGACTGAGGGGAAACAACAGAAGCCGTGACTGCTTGCATGGCCGCAGGAAAACAACAGAAGCTATCACTGTTTGCATGACCGTGGGGAAACAATAGAAGCCATCACTGCATGGCCGTGGGGAAACCGAAGCTGCTACTGCTTGCATGACCGCGGGGAAACAACAGAAGCCGTCATTGCTTGCATGACCGCGGGGAAACAACAGAAGCCGTCATTGCTTGCATGACCGCGGGGAAACAACAGAAGCCGTCATTGCTTGCATGACCGTGGGGAAACAAGAGAAGCCGTCATTGCTTGTATGACCGCGGGGAAACAGAAGCCGTCATTGCTTGCATGACCGCGCCCCACCCACACACTCCTACCCAACCATTCCTTCCCTCCCCTCTTCCCCTACTGTTGAACCCCTGTTCGTACACCCCTCCTAAAACCCACCATTCTCACACCGCCTCCCCGCCCGCCCCATTCCGTCCAGACAGTTTAAAGCCTTAATTAGTTGCTTGAAAAGAGTGAGTATTAGCGTGGGGGAGGAGGGTCAGGTGGGAGTGGGGTGGTGGTGGGGGTTGGGGGTCGGTGTTGGTCGGGGGGAGGGGGGCTCGAGAAGGCTTCAAGACAAACGCTGTGAACCAATTGTGAGTGTGGTAAAAATGTGGCGGAGTTTTGTGTGCGCGTGACTTTGCAGAGGTTAAATGTTGCCCAGGGTGCATCCTTGCTTCTGTAACCCCAACCCCCACACTACACCCACACACTACACCCCCACAATACACCCACACACGACACTCACACACTACACTCACACACTACACCCCCACAATACACCCACACACTACACCCACACACGGCATGCCCACACTACACCCAAACTACACCCACACACTACACCCACACACGACATGCCCACACTACACCCACACACTACACTTAAACACTACACCACCAGAAAAATGGTATTGGTAACACCGACAAGATGTGGAAAAGACACTTATGTACGGTTCAGGACATGTATTGGAGGAAATGTTTGGCCGCCAGTGACTTCTCCAGGACTGACGTCACTCGTGGCGAAACGTTTCCTCTAATAAACGTCCTGAACTGTACATAAGTGTCTTTTTCCAAACACTACACCAACACCTGATCTTGCCTCAACACCCTCACACCACAACACCCTCACACCACAACACCCTCACTCCACAACACATCATCAACCTTGGTACTCTTCTTCCTAGCACATCATCAACTTATGTACTCTTCTTCCTAGCACATCATCAACCTTGATGCTCCTCTTCCTAGCACATCATCAACCTTGATGCTCCTCTTCCTACCACATTATCAACCTTGATGCTCCTCTTCCTAGCACATTATCAACCTTGATGCTCCTCTTCCTAGCACATCATCAACCTTGATGCTCCTCTTCCTACCACATTATCAACCTTGATGCTCCTCTTCCTAGCACATTATCAACCTTGATGCTCCTCTTCCTAGCACATCATCAACCTTGATGCTCCTCTTCCTGGCACATAATCAACCTTGATGCTCCTCTTCCTAGCACATCATCAACCTTGATGCTCCTCTTCATAGCACATCATCAACCTTGATGCTCCTCTTCCTAGCACATCATCAACCTTGATGCTCCTCTTCCTGGCACATTATCAACCTTGATGCTCCTCTTCCTACCACATTATCAACCTTGATGCTCCTCTTCCTACCACATCATCAACCTTGATGCTCCTCTTCCTAGCACATCAACCTTGATTCTCCTCTTCCTACCACATCATCAACATTGATGCTCCTCTTCCTAGCACATCAACCTCGATGCTCATCTTCCTAGCACATCATCAACCTTGATGCTCCTCTTCCTAGCACATCATCAACCTTGATGCTCCTCTTCCTACCACATCATCAACCTTGATGCTCCTCTTCCTACCACATCAACCTTGATGCTCCTCTTCCTACCACATCATCAACTTTGATGCTCCTCTTCCTAGCACATCATCAACCTTGATGCTCCTCTTCCTACCACATCATCAACCTTGATGCTCCTCTTCCTAGCACATCATCAACCTTGATGCTCCTCTTCCTAGCACATCATCAACCTTGATGCTCCTTTTCCTAGCACATCATCAACCTTGATGCTCCTCTTCCTACCACATCATCACCCGTGATGCTCCTCTTCCTAGCAAATCATCAACCTTGATGCTCCTCTTTCTACCACATCATCAACCTTGATGCTCCTCTTCCTAGCACATCATCAACCTTGATGCTCCTCTTCCTACCACATCATCAACCTTGATGCTCCTCTTCCTACCACATCATCAACCTTGATGCTCCTCTTCCTAGCACATCATCAACCTTGATGCTCTTCTTCCTAGCACATCAACCTTGATGCTCCTCTTCCTAGCACATCATTAACCTTGATGCTCCTCTTCCTACCACATCAACCTTGATGCTCCTCTTCCTAGCACATCATCATCCTTGATGCTCCTCTTCCTAGCACATCATCAACCTTGATGCTCCTCTTCCTAGCACATCATCAACCTTGATGCTCCTCTTCCTACCACATTATCAACCTTGATGCTCCTCTTCCTAGCACATTATCAACCTTGATGCTCCTCTTCCTACCACATCAACCTTGATGCTTCTCTTCCTAGCACATTGTCAACCTTGCTACTCCTCTTCCTAGCACATTATCAACCTCGATGCTCCTCTTCCTAGCACATTATCAACCTTGGTACTCCTCTTCCTAGCACATCATCAACCTTGATGCTCCCTAGCACATCATCAACCTTGATGCTCCTCTTCCTAGCACATCATTAACATTGATGCTCCTCTTCCTAGCACATCATCAACCTTGGTACTCCTCTTCCTAGCGCATCAACTTTGGTACTCCTCTTCCTAGCACATCATCAACCTTGGTACTCCTTTTCCTAGCACATTATCAACCTTGATGCTCCTCTTCCTAGCACATTATCAACCTTGGTACTCCTCTTCCTAGCACATCATCAACCTTGATGCTCCTCTTCCTAGCACATCAACTTTGATGCTCCTCTTCCTAGCACATCATCAACATTGATGCTCCTCTGCCTAGCACATCAGCAACCTTGGTACTCCTCTTCCTAGCACATCAACCTTGGTACTCCTCTTCCTAGCACATCATCAACCTTGGTACTCTTCCACAGTGTAGTTACCTTCCGCGTTGACACATTGCTCTGTAGCTGAACTTACTTCTCGTAAAAAATCTCACTTAACATTGGTCTTACTCTTTATCTCTGTGTCTCACTTCAGTGAAGTGAGACTTTAGTATGAGAATGATGAGAGATGTGTCTGCTCCAGGTGTGAGAGAGGAAAATCCAACAACACCCTTACATAACCCCTTCCCCCCGTCACCACCACAAGAATGTGATCACTCACCCACTAACACACCTTCATGGCCCCATAAGAATGTGATCACTCACCCACTAACACACCTTCATGGCCCCATAAGAATGTGATCACTCACCCACTAACACACCTTCATGGCCCTATAAGAATGTGATCACTCACCCACTAACACACCTTCATAGCTCCATAAGAATGTGATCACTCACCCACTAACACACCTTCATGGCCCTATAAGAATGTGATCACTCACCCACTAACATACCTTCATGGCCCCAGAAGAATCTGATCACTCACCCACTAACACACCTTCATAGCTCCATAAGAATGTGATCACTCACCCACTAACACACCTTCATGGCCCCAGAAGAATGTGATCACTCACCCACTAACACACCTTCATGGCCCCAGAAGAATCTGATCACTCACCCACTAGCACACCTTCATGGCCCCAGAAGAATCTGATCACTCACCCACTAACACACCTTCATGGCCCCAGAAGAATCTGATCACTCACCCACTAACACACCTTCATGGCCCCAGAAGAATCTGATCACTCACCCACTAGCACACCTTCATAGCTCCATAAGAATGTGATCACTCACCCACTAACATACCTTCATGGCCCCAGAAGAATTTGATCACTCACCCACTAGCACACCTTCATGGCCCCAGAAGAATCTGATCACTCACCCACTAACACACCTTCATAGCTCCATAAGAATGTGATCACTCACCCACTAACATACCTTCATGGCCCCAGAAGAATTTGATCACTCACCCACTAACACACCTTCATGGCCCCAGAAGAATCTGATCACTCACCCACTAACACACCTTCATAGCTCCATAAGAATGTGATCACTCACCCACTAACACACCTTCATGGCCCCAGAAGAATCTGATCACTCACCCACTAACACACCTTCATGGCCCCAGAAGAATTTGATCACTCACCCACTAGCACACCTTCATGGCCCCAGAAGAATCTGATCACTCACCCACTAGCACACCTTCATGGCCCCAGAAGAATCTGATCACTCACCCACTAGCACACCTTCATGGCCCCAGAAGAATCTGATCACTCACCCACTAGCACACCTTCATGGCCCCAGAAGAATCTGATCACTCACCCACTAGCACACCTTCATGGCCCCAGAAGAATCTGATCACTCACCCACTAGCACACCTTCATGGCCCCAGAAGAATCTGATCACTCACCCACTAGCACACCTTCATGGCCCCAGAAGAATCTGATCACTCACCCACTAGCACACCTTCATGGCCCCAGAAGAATCTGATCACTCACCCACTAGCACACCTTCATGGCCCCAGAAGAATCTGATCACTCACCCACTAGCACACCTTCATAGCTCCATAAGAATCTGATCACTCACCCACTAGCACACCTTCATGGCCCCAGAAGAATCTGATCACTCACCCACTAGCACACCTTCATGGCTCCACAAGAATTTGATCACTCACCCACTAATATACATTCATATCCTCACCTTCCCCACACCACGATAACCACACACAACCCCCACACCACAACACACTTGCTACTCCCACAACACCCACCACCAATGCCACAAAGGACGGTTCCTGGACCAATATTTTTCTGATGTCCGTGACCTGGCGGGTGCATTAGATTCCCACATCTCACCATTTGCAGGTGACTAAACTTATGAGGAAAATACAAGCATAAGAGGACTGCAACATGCAACAGGAAGACCTGAACAAGCTACGTGAAGAAGTCACCACGTGGCTACTTGAATTCAATCCTGGTACATACAAGGTTTTGAAGATGCGATCAGGAGGTAAGAAGCCAAAGAAGAGTACCACTTGAGAGAGAGGCCAAGGGAAGAGTACCACTTGAGAGAGAGGCCAAGGGAAGAGTACCACTTGAGAGAGAGGCCAGGGGAAGAGTACCACTTGAGAGAGAGGCCAAGGGAAGAGTACCACTTGAGAGAGAGGCCAGGGGAAGAGTACCATCTGAGAGGGAGGTCAAGAGAAGAGTACCACCTGAGAGGGAGGCCAAGGGAAGAGTACCACCTGAGAGAGGCCAGGGGAAGAGTACCATCTGAGAAGGGGGGCCAGGGGAAGAGTACCACCTGGGAAAGAAGTAACTCATAGAAAGGAAAATAACCCTCGGGATGGGGGCAGCATGGGACATCACCCAACATTTCTCGCCTGAGAGGCACATTGGTTGCACATGCAAAGTTAGCAAGCATAAGAAATGTGTCCGTGTACTAGATCAATGGAGTACATGAACACCTAGGGAAGTACTACTGTCCTGACTTATGTGAAATGGAAGCCTGGTAAATGTTTGGCACTTTGGCGGGATTATGTTCTTGGTAACATGACAGGCAAACCTCAATAACTTGTACTTACGTTCGTATACACTATATTTTCTTGTGTTTTTTGACGGTTCTTGTTCCCGAAGTGTTTTATTTGCAATATAGGACTTGGCTGAGGAAGGGCGTAGGTACCAATGATCCCAGGAAACATCATAATACATTCCCATCACTCTACATGGAATTCTACACAAATCACTCTACAATTCTACATAGATCGCTAAACAGATCACTTGTAGTGTACTGAGCACAGCGGCGCCAGAATGGAATCTTCATGTCATCAAAAAAGGGAAAATGAATAAAAATTCAAAGTTTTGCTTGATGGCTGAGGGCTGGGACAAGAAATCTGATCTGAAGACACTGCAAGACTGGAGACGCACACTAGACATGATAACTTAATAACAGACATGGAGATAGTAGCGACAGACTATTTAAAATGAAGAAAACAAAAACCCCAAGAAAAAGAGGTGCTTGAGTGAGGGTTGGAGTAGAGGACAACTTAGTACATGGATTCAGGGCAGGGAGTGAGATACACTTGTTAATTCAAGTACAAAGACGGGGCCCAAGAGTTGGGAATCAACTCATAACTAGGTAAATACACCACAACATCAACATCCCGCCACTCACACACCACACAACATCCCCTACCATCCACAACATTCCCTCACTACCCACCCACTACACACTAGACCCCACCACTCAACAATTACCCACCCCCGAACCTACACTACCCCACACCAACAGCCCGTTACCCACACTTCCCCAGCTCCTCCTCAAAGAAGGGGAGGGGAGGCGGAGCACCTGCTAACAGGCGCTCCACCTCCCCTCTCTGAGCAGCCTGTGGCGTGCAGCTGACTGTGGAGCATAAAAGAGTAAGCCCACAACTTGGCTACTTCCGCCTCTGTGCAAGTGTTATAATTACCGAGGTGCCTGTAGGGACCTCGGTCACCTCTTGCCAGCCTCATCTCACATTGAATATTTAATACTATTTTTAAATGACGTTGTACACGCAACCCGTATTTGGGAGACTGAAACTTACAACGACATTTCGGTCCTTCCTGAACCATCATCAAACCACGACTAAAGACGAAGAGGAAACTAGTTGAGTGATGTGCGTGAAGGAGTGTTCTCGTGTCCCCACCCTATGCACGAATACATCCCCCACCATTCCTCGCCACTCTTGCACTCTTATCCACCATCACTATTACTACAATTACCACGACCATCATCACCACCACTACCACCACCACTAACACCACCACCATCACTACAACACTACAACCACCACCACTACAAACACTACAACCGTCACTACACACAACACTACAACCACCACCAAAATCACTACAACCACCACCACTACACACAATACCTGGAGTCTACCTGGAGTGTATTCCGGGGACCAACATCTCCGCGGCCCGGTCCACGATCAGGCCTCCCGGTGGATCAGGACCTGATCAAACAGGCTGTTACTGCTGGCCGCACGTAGTCCATCGTATGAACCACAGCCCGGCTGATCAGGCACCGACTTTAAGCATCTCTCCAGCTCCCTCTTGAAGGCAGCCAGGGGCCAATTGGTAATTCCCCTTATGCAGGTGGGAGGCTGTTGAACAGTCTTGGGCCCCGGACACTTACGGTGTTTTCTCTTAGTATACCAATGGCGCCCCTACTTTTCATTGGGGGTATTTTGCACCGCCTGCCCAGTCTTTTACTTTAGCACGTATTTTGCACGCTCTTACGCCATGATCGCACTTGTCAAAGGCTTTTGCAAAGTCTGTGTATATTACATCTGCATTCTGGTTTTCTTCCAGTGTATCCAAGACCATATCATAGTGATCCAATAGTTGCGAGAGGCTGGTAAGACACATTGGCAACAGTTAGGCAACTTTAATAGGCTTCTTCAGTCGAGTACAGAAAGTAGGCAGGAGCAGTAGAGATGTGAAGACGATGTAATCAGTCCATCACCCTTGAAGTCGAAGATTTGAGGTTGTCAGTCCCTCAGCCTGGAGAAGAGTTCTGTTCCATAGTATGGCCTTTTAAAGACCCTGGCAGTAAGACCCGTCAATGTGGTCTTTTAAAGGCCCTGGCAGTAAGACCCATCAATGTGGTATTTTAAAGACCCTGGCAGTAAGACCCGTCACTGTGGTCTTTTAAAGACCCTGACAGTTTGGGCTTTTAAATAACCAGCAATGTGATCTTTCAAAGCCCTTGACAATGGGACCGGGTGGTCTCCGGCTTTCACGTACTGGACCGAAATTGAGAGCAGTTTTGTAGCCATGACCACGGGCAGGTGTTTGAGAGACTTGGGACCTTGAGGCAGGTATTGTGAAGGGTGTTGGGGGAGAAACGTGGCGCGGGGGATACGTGCTTCCTGCCGCCCCACCACCAGCTCATGGCTGCTCCTTGCTTAGCTTAGCCTAGCCTGTCTGCCTGCCTTCACTAGCCTAGCCTGTCTGCCTGCCTTCACTAGCCTAGCCTGTCTGCCTGCCTTCACTAGCCTAGCCTGTCTGTCTGCCTTCACTAGCCTTGCCTGTCTGTCTGCCTTCACTAGCCTTGCCTTCACTAGCCTTGTCTGTCTGCCTGCCTTCACTAGCCTAGCCTGTCTGTCTGCATTCACTAGCCTTACCTGTCTGTCTGCCTTCACTAACCTAGCCTGTCTGCCTGCATTCACTAGCCTAGCCTGTCTGCCTGCCGTCACTAGCCTAGCCTGTCTGTCTGCCTTCACTAGCAATGCCTGTCTGCCTGTCTTCACTAGCCTAGCCTGTTTGTCTGCCTTCACTAGCCTTGCCTGTCTGCCTGTCTTCACTAGCCTTGCCTGTCTGTCTGCCTTCACTAGCCTTGCCTGTCTGCCTGTCTTCACTAGCCTTGCCTGTCTGTCTGCCTTCACTAGCCTTGCCTGTCTGCCTGTCTTCACTAGCCTTGCCTGTCTGTCTGCCTTCACTAGCCTTGCCTGTCTGCCTGTCTTCACTAGCCTAGCCTGTCTGTCTGCCTTCACTAGCCTTGCCTGTATGCTTGTCTTCACTAGCCTTGCCTGTCTGTCTGCCTTCGCTAGCCTTGCCTGTCTGCCTGTCTTCACTAGCCTTGCCTGTCTGTCTGCCTTCACTAGCCTTGCCTGTCTGCCTGTCTTCACTAGCCTTGCCTGTCTGTCTGCCTTCACTAGCCTTGCCTGTCTGCCTGTCTTCACTAGCCTAGCCTGTCTGCCTTCACTAGCCTTGCCTGTCTTCACTAGCCTTGCCTGTCTGCCTGTCTTCACTAGCCTAGCCTGTCTGTCTGCCTTCACTAGCCTTGCCTGTCTGCCTGTCTTCACTAGCCTTGCCTGTCTGCCTGTCTTCACTAGCCTTGCCTGTCTGCCTGTCTTCACTAGCCTTGCCTGTCTGCCTGTCTTCACTAGCCTAGCCTGTCTGCCTGTCTTCACTAGCCTTGCCTGTCTGTCTGTCTTCACTAGCCTTGCCTGTCTGCCTGTCTTCACTAGCCTAGCCTGTCTTCACTAGCCTTGCCTGTCTGCCTGTCTTCACTAGCCTAGCCTGTCTTCACTAGCCTTGCCTGTCTGCCTGCCTTCACTAGCCTTGCCTGTCTGCCTGTCTTCACTAGCCTAGCCTGTCTGCCTGTCTTCACTAGCCTAGCCTGTCTTCACTAGCCTAGCCTGTCTGTCTGCCTTCACTAGCCTTGCCTGTCTGCCTGCCTTCACTAGCCTAGCCTGTCTGCCTGTCTTCACTAGCCTAGCCTGTCTGCCTGTCTTCACTAGCCTAGCCTGTCTGCCTGTCTTCACTAGCCTAGCCTGTCTGCCTGTCTTCACTAGCCTAGCCTGTCTGCCTGTCTTCACTAGCCTAGCCTGTCTGCCTGTCTTCACTAGCCTTGCCTGTCTGCCTGCCTTCACTAGCCTAGCCTGTCTGCCTGTCTTCACTAGCCTAGCCTGTCTGCCTGTCTTCACTAGCCTAGCCTGTCTGCCTGCCTTCACTAGCCTAGCCTGTCTGCCTGCC
>NC_091316.1:8234953-8267453 GCF_038502225.1 Cherax quadricarinatus
CATGAAGAAGCGCTAAACTCGTAGGGGTCATACAGTGTCTGAGGACTGGGAGGTAATCAGGTTGCATCCAAAGGAAGGATAATTCCAGTTCCTTGGATCAAGAGCTCTTCACAGGCGTGAGAGGAAAGCCGTGGAGGACAGGTGTGGCAAGAGAGACGTGAAAGGGCAGGCGTGGAGGTGCAGGCGTGGAGGTGCAGGCGTGGAGGTGCAGACGTGGAGGTGCAGGCGGGGGGGACAGGAGTGGAGGTGCAGGCGTGGAATGGCAGGAGTGGAGGTGCAGGCGTGGAGCAGTAGACGTGGGGGGCAGGAGTGGAGGTGCAGGCGTGGAGGGGCAGGAGTGGAGGGGCAGGAGTGGAGGTGCAGGCGTGGAGGAGTAGACGTGGGGGACAGGAGTGGAGGTGCAGGCGTGGAGGGGCAGGAGTGGAGGTGCAGGCGTGGGGGAGTAGACGTGGGGGACAGGAGTGGAGGGGCCGGCGTGGAGCAGACGTGGGGGGCAGGAGTGGAGGTGCAGACGTGGAGGGGCAGGAGTGGAGGTGCAGGCGTGGAAGAGTAGACGTGGGGGCAGGAGTGGAGGTGCAGGCGTGGAAGTGCAGGCGTGGAGGGGAAGGCGTGGAGGTGCAGGCGTGTAGGGGCAGGAGTGGAGGTGCAGGCGTGGAGGGGCAGGAGTGGATGTGCAGGCGTGGAGGTGCAGGCGTGGAGGTGCAGGCGTGGAGGGGCAGGCGTGGAGGTGTAGGCGTGAAGGCACAGGCGTGGAGGCGCAGGCGTGGAGGTGCAGGCGTGGAGGTGCAGGCGTGGAGGTGCAGGCATGGATGGGCAGGCGTGGAAGTGCAGGCGTGGAGGTGCAGGCATGGAGCGGTAGCCATGGAGGTGCAGGCGTGGAGGGGCAGGCGTGGAGGTGTAGGCGTGGAGGGGCAGGCGTGGAGGTGCAGGCGTGGAGGGGCAGGCGTGGAGGTGCAGGCGTGGAGGGGCAGGCGTGGAGGGGCAGAGGTGGAGGTGTAGGCGTGGAGGGGCAGGCGTGGAGGGGCAGAGGTGGAGGCGTAGGCGTGGAGGGGCAGGCGTGGAGGGGCAGGCGTAGGCGTGGAGGGGCAGGCGTGGAGGGGCAGGCGTGGAGGTGTAGGCAGGGGAGGAAGGAGGTGGGGGGTGGCGGGAGGATAGGCGAGGATAGGCGAGCAATATCCGTTAAAGCAGAGGTCAAGAACCGCCCTCACCAGCCCGCGTCCTGACGGCCCAGACAGCTGGTGATCTACCATGTTCTACTGTCACCTACATTGTTCTACTGTTAACTACCATGTTCTGCTGTTATCTACATTGTTCTACTGTTATATACCATGTTCTACTGTCACCTACATTGTTCTACTGTTAACTACCATGTTCTGCTGTTATCTACATTGTTCTACTGTTATCTACCATGTTCTACTGTCACCTACATTGTTCTACTGTTAACTACCATGTTCTGCTGTTATCTACATTGTTCTACTGTTATCTACCATGTTCTGCTGTTATCTACATTGTTCTACTGTTATCTACCATGTTCTGCTGTTATCTACATTGTTCTACTGTTAACTACCATGTTCTGCTGTTATCTACATTGTTCTGCTGTTATCTACCATGTTCTGCTGTTATCTACATTGATCTGTTATATACCATGTTCTGCTGTTATCTACATTGTTCTACTGTTATCTACCATGTTCTGCTGTTATCTACATTGTTCTACTGTTATCTACCATGTTCTGCTGTTATCTACATTGTTCTACTGTTATCTACCATGTTCTGCTGTTATCTACATTGTTCTACTGTTAACTACCATGTTCTGCTGTTATCTACATTGTTCTGCTGTTATATACCATGTTCTGCTGTTATCTACATTGTTCTACTGTTATCTACCATGTTCTGCTGTTATCTACATTGTTCTACTGTTATCTACCATATTCTACTCTCTTGTCATCAACATTCTTTTGCTGTCATATACATTATTCACCTGTTATATTCCACGTTCTACTGTCATAACCACGACTGAAAGAAAAATGACAAGCTGGATAACTAGAACCTGCAAAACAAGAGATACCAAGCCAGTGATGATACTCTTCAAGTCACTTGTTCTCTCTAGGCTGGAATACATCTGTACAATAACAGCCCCTTTTAAACGAGGGCGACACTGCATATATGGAGAATATAGACAGAACCTTCACTGCTAGTACAGATTCAATCAAGCACCCAAATTATTGGGCACCAATAAGATTCTTCAGTCTGTATTCCCTGGAACGTAGGAGACAAATCCTAGAGGGATTCGTCCCAAATCTGCACACAGAAATCATCCCATAAGAGAGCTAGAGCCTTCTCAAACTGTGCAAGAAAAACTTCTAGTACGTAGGAGAGAGGAGCTTAAGACAACGTTTCGGTCCGATTTGGGCCATTCATAAAGCCACGGTATTGTGCCTTTTTGCCCTTTCTACTCCCAACAGAGCCCAGGGGTGAACTTAGAACACTAATGGACACTAACTATTGTTTTGTTGATGAGGTGGTGAACCAGCAGGCCTGGTCTGGAACGATCACGCGGGGGTGATGAACCAGGAGACATGGTCTGGAACCAGCACGCAGGAGTGGTGAACCAGGAGACATGGTCTGGAACCAGCACGCAGGGGTGGTGAACCAGGAGACATGGTCTGGAACCAGCACGCAGGGGTGATGAACCGGGAGACATGGTCTGGAACCAGCACGCAGGGGTGATGAACCAGGAGACATGGTCTGGAACCAGCACGCAGGGGTGATGAACCAGGAGACATGGTCTGGAACCAGCACGCAGGGGTGATGAACCAGGAGACATGGTCTGGAACCAGCACGCAGGAGTGATGAACCAGGAGACATGGTCTGGAACCAGCACGCAGGGGTGATGAACCAGGAGACATGGTCTGGAACCAGCACGCAGGAGTGATGAACCAGGAGACATGGTCTGGAACCAGCACGCAGGAGTGATGAACCAGGAGACATGGTCTGGAACCAGCACGCAGGGGTGATGAACCAGGAGACATGGTCTGGAACCAGCACGCAGGAGTGATGAACCAGGAGACATGGTCTGGAACCAGCACGCAGGGGTGATGAACCAGGAGACATGGTCTGGAACCAGCACGCAGGTGTGATGAACCAGGAGACATGGTCTGGAACCAGCACGCAGGAGTGATGAACCAGGAGACATGGTCTAGAACCAGCACGCAGGAGTGATGAACCAGGAGACATGGTCTGGAACCAGCACGCAGGAGTGATGAACCAGGAGACACGGTCTGGAACCAGCACGCAGGAGTGATGAACCAGGAGACATGGTCTGGAACCAGCACGCAGGAGTGGTGAACCAGGAGACACGGTCTGGAACCAGCACGCAGGAGTGATGAACCAGGAGACATGGTCTGGAACCAGCACGCAGGAGTGGTGAACCAGGAGAGTCTGAGTGGTGAACCAGGAGACATGGTCTGGAACCAGCACGCAGGAGTGATGAACCAGGAGACATGGTCTGGGGTGAGTGGTGAACCAGGAGACATGGTGGAACCAGCACGCAGGAGTGATGAACCAGGAGACATGGTCTGGAACCAGCACGCAGGGGTGATGAACCAGGAGACATGGTCTGGAACCAGCACGCAGGGAGTGATGAACCAGGAGACATGGTCTGGAACCAGCACGCAGGAGTGATGAACCAGGAGACATGGTCTGGAACCAGCACGCGCAGGAGGGTGGAACCAGCACGCAGGATGAACCAGGAGACATGGTCTGGAACCAGCACAGGAGTGATGAACCAGAGACAGTGGAACCAGCACGCAGGGGTGATGAACCAGGAGACATGGTCTGGAACCAGCACGCAGGAGTGGTGAACCAGGAGACATGGTGATGAACCAGGAGACATGGTCTGGAACCAGCACGCAGGAGTGATGAACCAGGAGACATGGTGGAACCAGCACGCTGGTGAACAGGAGACATGGTCTGGAACCAGGATGCAGGAGTGATGAACCAGCACGCAGGAGAACCAGGAGACATGGTCTGGAACCAGCACGCAGGAGTGGTGAACCAGGAGACATGGTCTGGAACCAGCACGCAGGAGTGGTGAACCAGGAGACATGGTCTGGAACCAGCACGCAGGAGTGAACCAGGAGACATGGTCTGAACCAGGAGACATGGTCTGGAACCAGCACGCAGGAGTGGTGAACCAGGAGACATGGTCTGGAACCAGCACGCAGGAGTGATGAACCAGGAGACATGGTCTGGAACCAGCACGCAGGAGTGGTGAACCAGGAGACATGGTCTGGAACCAGCACGCAGGAGTGGTGAACCAGGAGACATGGTCTGGAACCAGCACGCAGGAGTGGTGAACCAGGAGACATGGTCTGGAACCAGCACGCAGGAGTGGTGAACCAGGAGACATGGTCTGGAACCAGCACGCAGGAGTGGTGAACCAGGAGACATGGTCTGGAACCAGCACGCAGGAGTGGTGAACCAGGAGACATGGTCTGGAACCAGCACGCAGGGGTGGTGAACCAGGGAGTCAACTACAGGCAAAGATTTTCGCTTTTCTTTTCCTATATCCTTATTTCAATCCTTCCAGCCCTCCTTCCATCCTTCCAGCCCTCCCTCCATCCTTCCAGCCCTCCCTCCATCCTTCCAACCCTCCCTCCATCCTTCCAACCCTCCCTCCATCCTTCCAGCCCTCCCTCCATCCTTCCAACCCTCCCTCCATCCTTCCAGCCCTCCCTCCATCCTTCCAACCCTCCCTCCATCCTTCCAACCCTCCCTCCATCCTTCCAACCCTCCCTCCATCCTTCCAACCCTCCCTCCATCCTTCCAGCCCTCCCTCCATCCTTCCAACCCTCCCTCCATCCTTCCAGCCCTCCCTCCATCCTTCCAGCCCTCCCTCCATCCTTCCAGCCCTCCCTCCATCCTTCCAGCCCTCCCTCCATCCTTCCAGCCCTCCCTCCATCCTTCCAGCCCTCCCTCCATCCTTCCAACCCTCCCTCCATCCTTCCAGCCCTCCTTCCAACCCTCCCTCCATCCTTCCAGCCCTCCCTCCATCCTTCCAACCCTCCCTCCATCCTTCCAGCCCTCCCTCCATCCAGCCCTCCCTCCATCCTTCCAACCCTCCCTCCCCTCCCTCCATCCTTCCAACCCTCCCTCCATCCTTCCAGCCCTCCCTCCATCCTTCCAACCCTCCCTCCATCCTTCCAAACCACCCTCCAACCAACCCTATCCTTCCAACCCTCCCTCCATCCTTCCAGCCCTCCCACCATCCAGCCCTCCCTCCAACCCTCCCTCCATACTTCCAACCCTCCCTCCATCCTTCCAGCCCTCCCTCCATCCTTCCAACCCTCCCTCCATCCTTCCAGCCCTCCCTCCATCCTTCCAACCCTCCCTCCATCCTTCCAGCCCTCCCTCCATCCTTCCAGCCCTCCCTCCATACTTCCAACCCTAACTCCATCCTTCCAACCCTCCCTCCATCCTTCCAACCCTCCCTCCATCCTTCCAGCCCTCCCTCCATCCAACCCTTCCATCCTTCCAGCCCTCCCTCCATCCTTCCAGCCTCCCCCCATCCTTCAACCCTCCCTCCATCCTTCCAGCCCTCCCTCCATCCTTTCCCCCCAAGCCCTCCCTCCATCCTTCCAGCCCTTCCAAGCCCTCCCTCCATCTTTCCAACACTCCCTCCATCCTTCCAGCCCTCCCTCCATCCTTCCAACCCTCCCTCCATCCTTCCAGCCCTCCCTCCATCCTTCCAACCCTCCCTCCATCCTTCCAACCCTCCCTCCATCCTTCCAGCCCTCCCTCCATCCTTCCAGCCCTCCCTCCATCCTTCCAACCCTTCCATCCTTCCACCCTCCCTCCATCCTTCCAACCCTCCCTCCATCCTTCAAACCCCTCCCCCCATCCTTCCAACCCTCCCTCCATCCTTCCAGCCCTCCCTCCATCCTTCCAACCCTCCCCCCATCCTTCCAACCCTCCCTCCATCCTTCCAGCCTTCCCTCCATCCTTCCAGCCCTCCCTCCATACTTCCAGCCCTCCCTCCATCCTTCCAGCCCTCCCTCCATCCTTCCAGCCCTCCCTCCATACTTCCAACCCTAACTCCATCCTTCCAACCCTCCCTCCATCCTTCCAGCCCTCCCTCCATCCTTCCAGCCCTCCCTCCATCCTTCCAGCCCTCCCTCCATATCCTTCCATACTTCCACCCTCCCTCCATCCAGCCCTTCCATCCTTCCAGCCCTCCCCCATCCTTCCAGCCCTCCCTCCATCCTTCCAGCCCTCCCTCCATCCTTCCAGCCCTCCCTCCATACTTCCAGCCCTTCCATACTTCCAGCCCTCCCTCCATCCTCCAACCCTCCCCCCATCCTTCCAACCCTCCCTCCATCCTTCCTTCCATCCTTCCAGCCCTCCCTCCATCCTTCCAGCCCTCCCTCCATCCTTCCATCCATACTTCCAACCCCTCCATCCTTCCATCCATTTCAACCCTCCCTCCATCCTCCCTCCCTCCATCCTTCCAGCCCTCCCTCCATCCTTCCATCCCTCCCTCCATCCTTCCAGCCCTCCCTCCATCCTTCCAGCCCTCCATCCTTCCAATCCTTCCAGCCCCCCTCCATCCTTCCAGCCCTCCCTCCCTCCAGCCCTCCCTCCATCCTTCCAGCCCTCCCTCCATCCTTCCAGCCCTCCCTCAATCCTTCCTACCCTCCCCCAGCCTTCCAACCCTTCCTCCATCTTTCCAGCTCTCCTTCCATCCTTCCAACCCTCCCTCCATCAATCCTTCCAGCCCTCCCTCCATCCTTCCAGCCCTCCCTCCATCCTTCCAGCCCTCCCTCCATCCTTCCAGCCATCCCTCCATCCTTCCTAGCCCTCCCCCATCCTTCCAGCCCTTCCTCCATCCTTCCAGCCCTCCCTCATCCTTCCATCCATACTTCCAACCCCTCCATCCTTCCCTCCATCCTTCCAACCCTCCCTCCATCCTTCCAACCCTCCCTCCATCCTTCCAGCCCTCCCTCC
The DNA here is from genome assembly GCF_038502225.1 of Cherax quadricarinatus. Classification (NCBI taxonomy): domain Eukaryota; kingdom Metazoa; phylum Arthropoda; class Malacostraca; order Decapoda; family Parastacidae; genus Cherax; species Cherax quadricarinatus. The sequence goes on from NC_091316.1 coordinate 8,241,956, forward strand.
ATCCTTCCAACCCTCCCACCATCCTTCCAACCCTCCCTATATTCCACCTCCTCATCAACTCTACGGTAAATAAGTGGATGACAGAGGGAACGATGGGAGAATGAGATTTTAGCGAGAGTGAAATTGAGGAAACGGGAAGTAGGGAAAGGGAGAGATCGAGAAAAAAATGATAGAGGGAGAAGAGGAAGATAAGAAGAGTGAAGGGAGAGAGGGGAAAGGGAGGACAGGAGGAGAAATTAGAGAGTTAAAATAGGGAAGAGCTTCGGAAGGAAGGAAGGAGCGGAGGGGAAAGGAGGGAGGAAGGAAGGAAGGAAGGAAGGAGTGGAGGGGAAAGGAGGGAGGAAGGAAGGGAGGGAGGGAGATTTCGCAGCAGCTGGCAGTCGCTGGATAAACCTGAGAACCTTCAACGCGCCAAAGGAAGTGAAAAGGAAAGTGAATAGAAAGTGAGAATGAAAGTGAGAGGGAGAGTAAAAGTGTGAGTGAAAGGAAGAGTGAAAATGTGAGGGTGTAGGTAGGTAAGTAGTGAGGAAGGTAGGCAAAGTAGGTAGGTAGGTAAATAGGAAAAATCGGTAGGTAGGTAGGTAGATGATAGGTAGGTAGGGATATAAAGTAGGTAGGGAGGGAGGTAAAATAGGCAGGTAGGGAGGTAAAGTAGGTAGGTAGGTAGGTAAGTGGATGGGTGGTTTTGTAGGTAGGTAAGAAGGGAAGGAAGGAAGGGATGTAGGGAGGGAGGAAGGGATAATGGGAGGGAGAGAGTGAGCGAGGGGAGGAAGTGAGGTGAGGTAGGGAAGAAGTGAGAGTAAGGAGGGAGGGGGGATGTAAGGGTAGATAAGGAGGGAAGGGGATACAAGGGAAGGAGGGAGGGAGCGAGGGAGGGAGGGGAGGGAGGGACGATGTGAGTGGAGGGAGGATGTGAGGGGAGGGAGGGAGGATGTGAGGGGAGGGAGGGAGGAAGTGAAGGGGAGAAAGGGAGGGAGGAAGTGAGGGGGGAAGGAAGGAGAAAGGGAGGGAGGAAGGGAGGGGGGGAGGGAGGGAGGATATGAGGGGAGGGAGGAAGTGAGAGGGAGGGAGGGAGGAAGTGAGGGGGAGGGAGGGAGGAAGTGAGGGGGAGGGAGGGAGGGGGAGGGAGGGAGGAAGTGAGGGGAGGGAGGGAGGGAGGATGTGAGGGGGGAGGGAGGAAGTGAGGGGGAGGGAGGGAGGATGTGAGGGGGGAGGGAGGAAGTGAGGGAGGTTCTCCTACAGAACGCATCAAAAGTGAAACAAAATGAATTGTTGAGTACAACCAGAGTAGAGTACATGTACACCAGGTGCTGTGCTACCGGCGTGAGCACAAAGTAGGTGTAAAGGTGCACCAGTTGAATACATATCAAGGGTACAAAGGTGCACAGATGCACCAGTTGAGCACAGAGGTGTACAGGTGCATCCGGTGTACAAGTGCGCAAGGTGTACACAGAGCAGGTGTACAGAGAGCAGGAGTACAGGTGCACGAGTTGAGCACAGAGGTGTACAGGTGCATCCGGTGTACAGGTGCACCAGGTGTACACAGAGCAGGTGTACACAGAGGAGTACAGGTGCACGAGTTGAGCACAGAGGTGTACAGGTGCACCAGGTGTACAGAGAGAACGTGTACAGGTGCACCAGGTGTACAGAGAGCAGGTGTACAGGTGTGCCAGCTGAGCACAGAGCAGATGTACAAGTGTACAAGGTGTGTACAGGTGCACCAGTTGAGCAAAGATGTACAAGGTGTACACAGGTATACAGGTGCACCAGGTGTACAGAAAACAGGTGAACAGGTGCACCAGGTCTGCACAGCAGGTGTACAGGTGCAACAGGTCTGCACAGCAGGTGTACAGGTGCACCAGGTCTGCACAGCAGGTGTACAGGTGCACCCAAACCTTGGTTACAGCTTTTCCTGGAAGCAAGGAAAAAATGCTTCCTAGAAAATCTGTCAATAATGAGTACCTGTGATCGCAAGGGTTGAGGCTCAGCTCCCGGCCCTGCCTTTTAACTTTCCACTCCCTGCCATTACTCCCTCGTAGCCTCGTGGGTCCTGTCATGGCTGATGTGTTAGTTACCGTTTGTCACAGTCATAAGTCCTTCCTCCTTCCTTCCTTCTTTCCTTCCATGCTTCCAACCTTCCATCCACCCTTCCTTCCAGCCCTCCTTCCCTTCGTCCTTGCTTACTTCCAGCCCTCCTTCTATCCTTCCTTCCAGCTCTCCCTTCATCCTTCCAGCCCTCCTTCCATCATCCTTCCAGTCCTTCCTCCACCCTTCCAGCCCTCCCGTCATACTTCCAGCTCTCCTTCCATCACTCCATCCTTCCAGTACTCCATCCTTCCAGCTCTCCCTCCCTCCTTCCAGTACTATCTTCATCCTTCTAGTAATCTCTCCATCCTTTCAGTACTCCCTCCACCCTTCCAGTACTCTCTCCATCCTTCCATTACTTCCTCCATCCTTCCAGTGCTCTCTCCATCCTTCCATTACTCCCTCCATCCTTCCAGCACTTTCTCCATCCTTCCAACCCCCCCTCCATCCTTTCAGCCCCCCCCCCCCTCCATCCTTTCAGCCCGTGTGTGTGTGTGTGTGTGTGTGTGTGTGGGTGTGTGTGTGTGTGTGTGTGTGTGTGTGTGTGTGTAAGATTTAAGACTTCGCTCGTCAGAATACTTCCCGGGATTATCTTCTTTAGGCAAGGTTACGGTCGCCTTAACCCGCCTGTGAGGTTTATATTGGAGTTGGGCAAGGTCAGGTAGAGGGTGTGGAGGGGCAACCGGGAATTTCTGGAGGACAGGAACAGAAACCCAGATGTACTCTTATTGGCGGACGTTGAGTCTTATCTCCTGGCGCTGACTCTTAATTTGAAATCGACCAGCGTTTTTGTCTCCTGTCTGTAAAGGCAAGAACATCTGTATCTTGTCTTCTGTTTGTAAAGGCAAGAACACCTGTATCTTGTCTTCTGTTTGTAAAGGCAGGAACGCCTGTACCTTGTCTTCATCTACTCGTGAAACTGGGTATAAAACTAAAGTTCCCGTACTGTACCTCGTCGAACTGTTGTTGCTGGGCTGGAGTCTTGACCGGTGTCTCCGCGTCTGTATGTCTGCATTATTAGTCCCCTGTTCTCTAGGGTTCTGTAATATGCCTACAAAGTGACCTACAAACACCCATACAATTTTCTTATAAATAGGCATACCAGCCTTGAAATTGATAAGAGGTTATTTGCAAAGAATGAACGGAACAGACATTTCTTACGGATACATAAAACTTATAAATATTAAACCATACCACGGGTGGGGTTTGAACCCGCGGTCAGAGACTCTCAAAACTCCAGACCGTCGCGTTAGCCACTGGGCCCAGTGGCTAACGCGACGGTCTGGAGTTTTGAGACTCTGACCGCGGGTTCAAACCCCACCCGTGGTATGGTTTGTTTGCAATCGTGTCATTGCGATTTCGTGAGTCGAGCTATAAATATCTTTTGCAGGGTTTACCTAATGCACAATATATTTTTACCAAATGTTAAATTTATTTTATAGTCATTCTCTGCAGATGAGTTGTGTAAGATTTGCGTAATTTTGCGTAGTTTATTTTGGTGAGATAGGTGGAGGACGTGACAACTAGCCAGGTTCACAAGATGTAATATTCGTGTTGTGCTTCCCATGCTTTACCATATTGGATGAGTCCAGTACGGGGCGCGACCTTCTAGCCTGTATTACGTGTGTTATTATTAAGTGTTGAGTGACACCATTTACCAATAATTTTATACGTGAGTGAACAGCATTTCTGTGATTAACGTTCATCCACGCCAGCCTCTTAGAAACTTCTGGAAAGTGCATAGAGTTGAAGGCCTCCCCCTCTCTAGGCCTGTCGTAGTTGTCACTGTTCAGTGTGGATGTGCTAATTCTACTCTTCACTTCACCCTGAAGATTTCTTATATAGTGGTGAGCCACAGTGTGTAATAGCGTTCTTGTAGGCTTTATCTCACAAGGATCTTATGTAGGGTCCTAATGTCTGCCTTGTGGATGGTTGCAGGATAATCCTCTCATAGTACCTTGCTGACCAGAGTCGGGCTATATATGTTCTATATTGTTGGCTGTCTGTGCACTGTCACAGTCGGAGCACATGGGAATTACACTGCCTTGTAATCCGGACTTAGCTTTTGTTTTAAGATCTGTGTGTCCATCTTAGGGTATCTGATTACTCTAGACACTGCGTATGGAGTTTGTCTCTTTGATTCACTCCCCTTCCTTACAAACCAAAGAATACGTATATCGTAACATCTCTATGGCTCTGTTATATCCCATTAGTTTGCTGCTTATCATAGGGAAGAACACTAGCTTAACAGTACAGGGACTTGGCCCACCAGTACCTCCTAGTCCCAATAAGATAAGAGATCCGTCGCCCTTGGAAAAAGGGTGCCTGGCTTACTGAAGCCAACAGAGACCCGAAGGCTGCCAACTTTCTCTTGCAGCGCCTCAGTGTGGCGATCCAGAGGGGTAATGCCTACTAAATCCTGATTTCCTGGCAGACGGTTGTAAAGCTCGACGAACTCCACAATTTAAATTAAATTTCCATATATTTTGCAACTGTTTATGCCTGTAAAGCATTCAACAATACTGTACCAATAAATAAATAAAGAAATATGGGATGGTAGTAGAACATACTCAAACGTCTTCTAGGAAAAAATACCACGATTTTACCTGGAAATAATTTTGTTTACTTCTCTGAGGCTACGGATGCTGTGTGTGTGTGTGTGTGTGTGTGTGTGTGTGTGTGTGTGTGTGTGTGTGTGTGTGTGTGTGTGTGTGTGTGTGTGTGTGTGTGTGTGTGTGTGTTAGTTAGTTAGTTACCATTTTGTCCTAGGCACATGTCGATTAGACACTAGGCCTGTTGTATTTGCGAGTGTGTGTGTGTGTGTGTGTGTGTGTGTGTGTGTGTGTGTGTGTGTGTGTGTGTGTGTGTGTGTGTGTGTGTGTGTGTGTGTGTGTGCGTGCGTGCGTGTGTGTGTATGTGTGTGTACTCACCTAGTTGAGGTTGCAGGGGTCGAGTCCTAGCTCCTGGCCCCTCCTGGTGTGTGTGTGTGTGTGTGTGTGTGTGTGTGTGTGTGTGTGTGTGTGTGTGTGTGTGTGTGTGTGTGTGTGTGTGTGTGTGTGTGTGTGTCTTGCCGAATAAGCCAAATCGGCGAGTTACCCCTAAAAAGCAAGTCTTTTCTGTCGAACAAGCAGAATGAAAATTTTTATACTATATACTTAAATTTGCGTGTGTAAATCTGTGTGTACGTGCGTGCGCACACAAAAACAAACATTATACACTAAATGGCCACTTTATTAGGTACACCCTTCTAGTACTGGGTAGGGCCCCCTCCCCTTTACCCCCAGAACAGCCTGAATCTTTCGTGGCATAGATACAAGGTGCTGGAAACGCTCATTAGAGATCCCGGTCCATGTCGACATTCTAATATCACACAGTTGCTGCTGATTTGTCAGCTGCTCGATCATGCTGCAAATCTCCCGTTCCTCCACGTGCCATAGGTTTACGCCAAATTCTGACCCTACTATCTGCGTGCAGCAGCATATATCGCGATTTGTTACACCAGGAAATGTTATTCCCAACTCAACTGTCCAATTTTGGTGAACCTGTGCTCACTGTTTACTTAGCCGACAGGAGTGGTCCTCTGCTGCTGTCCCCATCCACTTCAAGGTTTAATGTGTTGTGTATTCAGTGATGCTCTTCTGCTTGAATCAGTCTGGCCATTCTCGAAAACTCTGACTTATCTTAACAAGGTGGTTTTCGCTCACAGAACTGCTGCTCACTGGACGTGTTGTGTTTTTTACACCATTCTCTGTAAACTCTAGACTGTTGTGCGTGAAAATCCCAGAAGATCGGCAGTAACTGAGATACTTGGACCACTCCGTCTGGCATCAACAATCATTCCACGGTCAAAATCACTTAGATCACATTTCTTTCCCATTCTGACGTTCGGTCTGAACCACAACTGAAGCCCCTGACTATATCTGCATACTTCTAGGCATTAAGGTGCTGCCACGTGACTGGCTGATTAGATAACTGCAATAACGAGCAGGTGTACATGTGTACCTAATAAAGCGTATATTTATATAAACAGTAAATGTTTGATGAATACTTATCTTTACAAAGATACAAAAAACATGGAAAATAAAGATCATTATATCAATGGTATACGGAAAGGTTAATGAATCAAGACACTGCAACATCAGGGTGCTGATGAAAACGCTTCATCAACCAGTAGCTTCTTCAGTTCAATACGAAGACTAAATACTGGAGACCGTGGAGTATCAAGTATTAGTCTATCAGTCTCGATAAAAAGCGCTCAGACTGATGAAGGCTCGGGGGACTGAATACTTGCCAAGGCTTGAGGGACTGACTGCCTCGTCTTCCACTGCAATGAAATAAGAAGCCACCTGTTTGGCGAAGCATCTTTATAATAAAGATTCCTAGGTGTTGCACATGTGTCTTATTAATCAGCCGAAAACTATGGTGATCTGTATATTTCAGCAACCAACCGAGAACCTCAGTTGGTTGAAATATACAGCACTTGATTTTCCATGCAGGTTAGTTACTGCTCAGTGCGGGCACACGCATATGCACACATACAAAAAAACACCCACCCCCAAAAGGCCAAGTATCTATCGACAAGCGTCGATAGATACTTGGATACTAGTATCATCCCCCTACACACACACCCTCACCCTCTGAATTAGCCTAACTTGCAGTTAAGGTGGTGCTAGTACCTCAAAATCTAGCAGTTTTGTGAGTTCAGTTTATGTGCGCGGCTGTGTGTGTGCGCGCGCGCGGGGGTTCACGTGTGTGTGTGTGTGTTGAAGCCTCAAGAATTTCCTGATCAGAATATGGGCCATGATCATATTTCATTTTTTTGCAAGGTTACGGTCGCCTGTCAGGTTTATATGGAAGTTGGGCAAGGTCAGGTAGAGGTTGTAGGGGTGGGAAGACAGGAATTTGTGGGAGGAGATAGGAATTTGTGGGAGGAGATAGGAATTTGTGGGAGGAGATAGGAATTTGTGGGAGGAGATAGGAATTTGTGGGAGATAGAAATTTGTGGGAGGAGATAGGAATTTGTGGGAGGAGATAGGAATTTGTGGGAGGAGATAGGAATTTGTGGGAGGAGATAGGAATTTGTGGGAGATAGAAATTTGTGGGAGGAGATAGAAATTTGTGGGAGGAGATAGGAATTTGTGGGAGGAGATAGGAATTTGTGGGAGGAGATAGAAATTTGTGGGAGGAGATAGGAATTTGTGGGAGGAGATAGGAATTTGTGGGAGGAGATAGGAATTTGTGGGAGGAGATAGGAATTTGTGGGAGGAGATAGGAATTTGTGGGAGGAGATAGGAATTTGTGGGAGGAGATAGGAATTTGTGGGAGGAGATAGGAATTTGTGGGAGACGGAAAACAGAAATGTTTGATATGAATAATAACTGAAATGTTCGTGTGCACATTTTACATTTGCAAGGGTCGAGTCTCAGCTCCTGGTCCCCCCCCCATTTTAAACTACTTAATGCCAGCATTCCTTTCTTTCCTCATCGGCTTTTCATATCCATTCTCGAAGCTGTATACGGGATCTGCCTCGACCGCTTCCTCATCCAGGTCATCACAAGTCAGACCCATCACCACAAGATCGTTGAGTGACCTGGAACTGTGACAGGTCAACTAGGGTTCAAAAGAAGCGTAAAAAGTGTTCTGTTTTAGTTCTAAAGGACCGCTGAGGAACATGGAAGTTTGTACGAAACATAACTCTTTCCAGAATATTCTGAGGATATTCATCTTAGTTGTTTACATCTTAATTGTTTACATCTTAGTTGTTTACATCTTACTTGTTTACATCTTAGTTGTTTACATCTTACTTGTTTACATCTTAGTTGTTTACATCTTACTTGTTTACATCTTAGTTGTTTACATCTTACTTGTTTACATCTTACTTGTTTACATCTTAGTTGTTTACATCTTAGTTGTTTACATCTTAGTTGTTTACATCTTACTTGTTTACATCTTAGTTGTTTACATCTTACTTGTTTACATCTTAGTTGTTTACATCTTAGTTGTTTACATCTTACTTGTTTACATCTTAGTTGTTTACATCTTAATTGTTTACATCTTAGTTGTTTACATCTTAGTTGTTTACATATTAGTTGTTTACATCTTACTTGTTTACATCTTAGTTGTTTATATCTTAGTTGTTTACATATTAGTTGTTTACATCTTACTTGTTTACATCTTAGTTGTTTACATCTTAGTTGTTTACATCTTAGTTGTTTACATCTTAGTTGTTTACATCTTACTTGTTTACATCTTAGTTGTTTACATCTTAGTTGTTTACATCTTGTTTACATCTTAGTTGTTTACATCTTACTTGTTTACATCTTAGTTGTTTACATCTTAGTTGTTTACATCTTACTTGTTTACATCTTAGTTGTTTACATCTTAGTTGTTTATATCTTAGTTGTTTACATCTTAGTTGTTTATATCTTAGTTGTTTACATCTTAGTTGTTTACATCTTAGTTGTTTACATCTTAAAAACATCTGGAAAATATTTATAACTTAAAAAATGATGAAAAGGACGCAAATAACTCTAGTTTTTCACATCTAACCCACAGTTTCCCGAGGGAATTTAGAGAACGTTTCGAGCCACCTTGGACTTGGTCCATCAGTGATTGAAATTATTCTAGACACGGTATTGTGACGACTTTTATTCTTCCATTTAGATTTTAATGCCATCAGAGGAGTAATCCAAGATATGAAGAAATGTTAATAGAATATAGTTGGCCCTGCTGAGTACACTGCCATCGGGAGACTAAGAAACTATGCTGCATTTACTGTCCTGAACAAATGTCATACAAGAGAGTTGAGCGACAGCATAAAGCATAGCTTGTGCCAGGCACTGCCCTTTGTCCTGTCTGCTTACAAGCCGTCAGGATCTTTCTACAAGACTTTAGATGACACGTGAATGATGACTTGTGAGTGATTGGAGCGCTTCTTACTTCTTCGACCATGAGTTATACTTAATAAACACGACCATATTGCAAATTCCAGATAATAATCTTTTGCAACTTAATGGGAAAAGTAACAATCGTTAAAGCAGTAAGGATCATACAACCACAGCGACTCATCCAGGAGTATAAAATTCTCATTTAAAAACATCAAAAAGATAACATCAGATTTTTACAATGATGATTTAAGCCAATTTCTACATAAAAACTTATCTAAGCTATGGTAGTGTAAATTAACCAAATTAAAACATTTATAAGATACCTCGAATTACTGTAAAAATAAGAATATTGTGATGATGAAACTGTTAACTATAAACCATGATAAAGTATAGTTAACACAACGCATTAAAGCAGATATAGCAAAGATCAGAAAAAGGATAGCGCAGATAATGGGTACTTTCAAATCACGAGAATTCGCGTCACTGATGTTATCTAAATCCCTTGTGTTCCTACGAGTGGAATATTGTTTTGCACTAGCAGTTTTTTTAAGGCAGGAGAGAGAGAGAGAGAGAGAGAGAGAGATGAGAGCTGGAAAATGAATGGAGTTCCTTGACTACCTGTACAGAATAAATTACTAACAACTGAAAAACCCTTCGCAACATTTGGAATGCTCTCTCTGAAGCCGAGACGAGAGAGATACCCGACACACGATACACAAGAGAGAGATACTTGATATATATATATACATGAGAGAAATACCCGATAATATACGCAAGAGAGATACCTGATAATACACAAATGAAAGGTACATAAGGGCAGGGTCTACAATCTACACGCTACCATAACTTAGGGAGTGAGAGATGCGAGACAAACTGTAGAATAAAGATTCACGAAATAGTAATGGTATGATTGCAAACAAACCATACTACGGGCGGGGATTAAACTCGTGGCCAGTGAGTCGTAAAACTCCAGACCAGCGCGTAAGCCAGTGTGTAGCCAGCTGGCCCAGTGGTTTACGCCCTGGCCTAGCGTTTTACGACTCACTCGCCGCGAGTTCAATCCCACCCGTGGTATGGTTTGTAGAATAAACCCGGTGAAAAGTAGGGGCACCCTAAGTATAGATAAAACTACCTACAACCGTGATCCAAATCTCTTTAAACTGCTATCAGCAGATACAACAGTCACTGTCAGAACAATGATTGTCCCTCACTACGACTGGTGAGTGTGAGGTCCTCCCTCACTACGACTGGTGAGTGTGAGGCTCTCCCTCACTACGACTGGTGAGTGTGAGGCTCTCCCTCACTACGACTGGTGAGTGTGAGGTCCTCCCTCACTACGACTGGTGAATGTGAGGTCCTCCCTCACTACGGCTGGTGAGTGTGAGGTCCTCCCTCACTACGACTGGTGAGTGTGAGGTCCTCCCTCACCACGACTTGTGAATGTGAGGCCCTCCCTCACCAAGACTGGTGAGTGTGAGGTCCTCCCTCACTACGACTGGTGAGTGTTAGGACGATGACGACCACCGCAACCACCACCACCATCACCACCACCACCATCGCCGCCGCCACCGCCGCTGCCACCGCCACCACCATCATCATCACCACTACCGCCACCGCCGCCGTCACCGCCGCCGCCACCAGAGCTGGTAATGCAATATTCAGGTCCTCCGTAAATGTGTTTCTATTTATAAGCTGTTTACCTATGCAAGTAAAGCAATAAATGCCAAACTGAAGATAAGTCAGTGACGGTGACAAAGCAAAACAACTGCACTCAGACTGCAGGACATGCATGCAACAGTCTACCTACCTGGAATCGTTTTCGAGGGCCATCGCCCCCGTGATCCGGTCCCAGAGCAGGCCTCCAGGATGCTTGTACCAACCGCACGTAGTCCAACATATACACTACAGTTTGGCTGTTCAGGAACTGACACTTGAGGAATCTATTAAGTTCCCTCTTGAAGACAACCAGAAATTTAATAAAAATTCTCCATATTGACAAAGGGAGATGATGCAGTCTTGGTCCCACTACACTTAGTTTACTCATTGTGCTCCTGCTTTCCTTGGAGGTATTTTGCACTGCTTCCTAAATCTCGTACTTTCATTAGGAGAGATGTCGGTAAACAGGTTCGGGACCAATCCCCGTAGAATTTTCCAGGTGTATCTTTCTCGTCTACGTTCTGAAGGGTACAGAATTAGGGCTATAAAGCTTTCCTGTAAGTTCAGATGTCCGAATGAATTTATACGAGGAGTGAAGATTCTCTGTACGTTTTTCATTCTATAATATATCCTGCCTGAAAGGAGGTTGTTAGTATATAGCAATATTTCAGCTTAGAGATAAGGTTTTGTTCGGATTTCTAACCCAGAGGGATAGCCACCCAAGATAGCCAAATAAAGGCCGTGCGTTATCAGGAACTGTCTGTCTCATTTCCACTGGGGTCCTGTAATCTTGGCCCCCAGGAAGCGACCCACAAGAGTCGACTAACACCCAGGAGGAGAACATGGGCAGGAGGCGTGAGGAAACTTGCTCACCGCTTCATCCGTGCCAGGATCGATCCTTTGTCCGTCCCTCAGTGTGTGAGCTGAGGATGCTATCAACCGAGCCACGACCACTTACACACAGAGCAAGTAACCTGAAAAGTATCATCATTGGCTTGGCATCTCTTGTTGTTTTAAAGGCTCTAGTTATCCAGTCTATCATTTACGATAACGTTGTAATGATCCTTGACGGTGAGATCCTCGGACGCTCACTTTATTCTCTCACATGAAGCTTCGGCTTTATTGAATGATTCGAGTTTGTATCTGAACAAGATCATGAGTAACATTTGTAAATCTTTACTGAGAAGACATCTCACCAGCTTGTGGCTTTATCAGTGATTCAAATATGTCTTGTGCACCGTTTCAGTCTTTAATTCCTCTTTTTTTTCATAGCGGAGTCACTGAAATTTGTCCCCTATCAATATACTGTTGCCAGTGACCTATTGGAAGACTTAGTTTATATCAGCTTTGAAGGTTTGCTTTGCCCTCGATTGATACCATTCACGTACATGTTCTAGTACTGTCTACAAAGGGCGATACAGTTCTATGATTTACGTCTCTTTGTCGAAATACACCTTACTGTTACTCTCTGGGTTCTGTTAAGAAGTTAATTATCATTCTGCCCACTTTTCCATTTATGCTTTTGGCACGAATTTTGTGCTCTAGTACATCATGGTCGAGCGTGTCGAAAGGTTTTGAAAAGGTTTAGTGTTCTGCTTGTCTTCCAGTGCATCCAAGATTATGTTGTAATGGTCCAGCAAATATGCAAGGAAAGAGGGACCTGATCTAAACCCATGCTGCTCTATACTGTGCAAATGATGTGACTCCATGTGCTTGGCAATCCTACTTCTTCTGACCCTTTCAAAGATTTTAATAATGTGCGACATTAGCGCTATTTTTCTATAGTTTTTTGCAGTTGCTTTAATGTTACCTTTGTGGAGTGGGACAATACCCATGTCCAGGTTCCTTCTCCATAGAATATTTAAGACACAGGGTAGTAGTTTCTTGCAATTCTTGATGAATATGGAGTTCCACGACTCTTTGCTTGGGAAAGAGTGACTGGGCGTGCAATTGATCGCTTCTTCGAAGTGGGGTTAAGGTTACGTCGGAAATTGCGGAAATGTCGGAAGTATTTCGACTCTCATGAAAAATATTTTGGGTCGGCAGTCTTTAACTGAGTAATGGCTCACTGAACACAAAGTCGTACTGTGAGTAATGGCTCACTGAACACAGAGTCGTACTGTGAGTAATGGCTCACTGAACACAGAGTCGTAAAAGGACACAAGTGCAACTAATGTGACATTTATTGTGGCAACGTTTCGCTCTCCAGGAGCTTTATCAAGCCATTACGTAATGGCTTGATAAAGCTCCTGGGGAGCGAAACGTTGCCACAATAAATGTCACATTAGTTGCACTTGTGTCCTTTTACTTTACATATTGTCGGTAATTCTACCAACTTTATTACGAACACAGAGTCTTACTGTGAGTAATGGTTCACTGAACACAGTCGTACTGTGAGTAATGGCTCACTGAACACAGTCGTACTGTGAGTAATGGCTCACTGAACACAGTCGTATTGTAACTTCAGCATTTACTTCACTCATTTCTTTGCTATGATCGGCGTGAGTTTCAACTTGAAATAAGAGCCGGAGACTAGTTGAGGATTTTGCCCTGGATTTTGCGTATAAGAAGAAAAGAATTCGGGATTTTTTTTTGAGTTTCATTTCTGGATCTTTTAATTCTTGGCTCTCTTGGATTCTATACGACGCAAGAAACTTGAGCTCGACGTCCTCTATGTATCTAACTAGTGTTTCTTTCGTTCTTCAGAAAGTCTGCTGCCTTTGAGAAGATCTGTTATTCTTTCGTTGTCCTCCCCAGTAAAGGGAGCACCCTTTTTTTATCTTTCTTGTTCGTAAATATATGTCATGTGTCTGTGTTTAGAATATACTTCATGTCCCAGTGAGCACTGTAATTGAATTAATGTGATTTCTAGATATTTTCACTGGCAGAAAGAAAAATATTCGATGAGTTGTATAAAACTGTGTTTATCATTCTTAAACTGGTTGTGTTCTTCATAGACTGGTTCAGATCCATCTTGATCACATCATCTTCCCAGCGTATTGTATTTTAGTAAGATCACGACTGAATTTGTTCCAAATGATGTTCTTGTTGTTGGAGTTGATTTGTTGAATTTTTTCCCTCTGATCGTCTCTCTCTGCTCCAGACCAGTTATCTTTTTCAAAGGCACCTGTTGATATATACTTTATTTTTGCGTGTGTGAGAAAGGGGGAGAGATAGACAGATAGATAAATATAGACAGACAGAGAGAGAGAGAGAGAGAGAGAGAGAGAGAGATGGAAGGCTGCCACACAAAAAAATGGCATCAGGAAACATGGGCTTCAAAACCTAGTGGTCCTAGGTCAAGAACCGACAATGACAAAATACTATCTCAAACGACAGGATGGAACTGTTGTTACCAGCAATCAAGAGAAACCTGACCTCCTTGCTGAACATCTTGTTGCAAGGATGTAAGTCCTTTACTGCTAGCTGAAAGAATCATGTTACACTTATGAGGGATGACAACATGAGAGGAAGAGGTATATCTCCTCCTCAAATCCCCAGACCAAGACAAGGCTGCTGGCCCAGATCAGTTGAGCCCAACATTGCTGAGTAGATGTGCTGACCAGGTAGCATCATCTCACTCTGCCCAACTCAGGGTAAATGACCTTTGTAAAAAAGGCAACCGCAGTCTTTGTTCACAAAAAAAGTAGAGAAAAGAGGTAATCAGCAACTACAGGTTAGTGTCACTTCTGTCAGTCACTAACAAAATTCTTGAGATAATAATATCACAGCAAACAACAGAATTTTTTGGCTATCACTCACTTTTTTCTAAGCGTCAATATGGTTTCAGAAAAGTTAACTCTACAGCTGATCTCTTGTTAAACCTCTCCAATATGTGGCACCAATCACTGGAGGAATCCAAGATTAATGTGAATCGTGAATCTCGATTATGTAGTTGTCTGAGTTTGCTGTCTTAACACCATTACGTCCAGTACCAGCTACTCGTTATTCGTGAATATTATCATAATCAAATAAAGCGCTAAACCGACCAGGGTCACGCAGAGCTGCGGGGCAGAAAATAGTGTCGGGGCTATAAACAGCTAGGTGAAGAGAGGATCCGAGGTGAGGGGAGAAAAGGGCTGGAAGGGACGTTAAGGACTGTGTCAAAGTTCGTACAGTAAAGCAATTGCTGACAAAAAGTCAAAAAGTGATCGTAAGTCAAAGGCAGGACCGTCTGCAAGGAGGTAAGAGAAGGAAAGAGCGGTGGGGGCGGCGGCGTTGATGGAGGTAAATCCTGCGAGCTCACTGATAAACCGGACAATCCACAAGAAAGTGAAGAACCGAAATAGGGAATCGACAAATTTCACAGAGAGGAATAGGGTGTCGTTCCATGAGATACCCATGGGTAAGGGGAGTATAGCCGATACGGAGACGGGAGAGCACAGTCTTCCGAGAACGACAACGGTGGTAAGAAGATGGCCACAAACCTAAAAGCGGTTTAATAGAGTGCAATTTCTTATGGTGCATGTCCCACCACCGTTGTTGCCAACAGCCGCGAAGACGGTCAGAGATGACTGTAAAATAATTCCTGAACGGAATACCTCTATAGGAAACCGGAAGATCACGTACCGCTGACCGCGCAGCAGCATCCGCCTGTTCATTGCCCTGCACATCAACGTGTCCAGGTATTCGTGAATATAAAGTTATTTAGTGGGTTCCGTTATCTGCTGGCTTAAGGCAGATTTATTGCAGAAGTAATTCGACCGAGTGTTCATCCAAACTAGCTCCTGGAGTTCTTGCCGTTAAGAGTCCTTGCTGCGTTTTTTTCCTTTTAGTCACTCAGCAATGGGACATTTGTGGCCTGCTTTAATAAGTTCTCAGAACACCACTCGAGTCTCAATATTTGGTTTTCATCTTCTTATCATTGTTCTCTTGAACCTTCTTACTGTCATCCATACTTGATCCTTTTTTACTATTAGATAAACAAAAACTTTATTATCTACGCTTGAGCTTTATTATCCACTTGTGAATATTCATATTACTCACCCTTGAACCTTATTATTTACTCGTGAATTTCATATTACTCTTGACCCTTCTTATTATTACTCATTCTTGAATTATCTTAATATTACCCACTGATGAACCTTATTACCCACTGATGAACTTACTTTTCAATCACTTTTAAACCTCTTTTCCTACAACTTCTATGTTTGTGCTTCCTCCCTACTGACAGGTGTTGTGTTGTTGTTGTGGCGAGGTTGTAAACACTGAGATGAACTTTAATCATCTCTTTGATCTACAACCACACTCTGAACTACATCACGCTGAACTTGAACGCCACTGCGAACTACGCCACTCTGAGCTACCTCACTCTAGGCTACATTACTATGAGCTACATCTTTCTATGCTACCTCGCTCTAGGCTACATCACTCTGATATCAACCAGGGATTTAAGTAAAAAAAAACGAAGGTCATCGAACCTGAATATAGTTAAGTTCCTGGAAGCCCTCATCCACAATGCTAAATTGTGTCCTCAACGTTTCTCCTACAAGATCATAATTCAACAGTATTGATTTATTTCTTTTTTATTTATGTACTTACATTCTGGTCAAGCAACTTAGGATAATTGCCTCCCAATTTTGGTCGTATCGCTGTTTATAAAACAAACTAGAAGAGAGTTGTACGTGCGTCTAAAGGTCACCTCTCCCCGGCCACTATCCTTCACTGTCATCACCGATAAGACAATAATATATGCTTTAATCACGATCCCCAACGTGTAATAACGGACTTTAAAGTTCGCATCTAATACTTAAGTACGGTTGTTGTTACTTCAGGTGTCAGCGATAACCAGGTGAGGAGATTCTTAAGAATATGACATGTCGCTCAAGAGAGTTTCTTCATTATTATCATAAGATTAGAGGTAATGTGGACGGGGGTTGTGTTATCAGTTGATGTGTTGTGGTGTGTCCGCGGTCATGTCCAATCACTTCTTTTTTACATTCGTTAGGGAAAAAATCACCCGGCATGGGCTTCTGTTGTACTGTGACCCGTTCAGTGGTGTCGTTCTTTCTATGGTGGGGAAACGGCAAGAATTGACAGCCTGGCGTGCTGTGTTATAGATGGTAGTGTCTGAACATGAGTGGTGGCTGTCTCTCCTAAAGAATAGTACTCGTGACTAGTGACTTTCCTAAGTAATAATTCTCCTGACTAGTGACCGTCCTAACGAATAGTTCCCCTAACTAGTAACCTTCCTAACGAATAATTCTCCTGACGAGTGACCTTTCTAACGAACAGCACTACTGACTAGTGACCTTACTGGCTGGTGGCCTTACTGGCCAGTGACCCTCCCATCCAATGACCCCCTGGCCAGTGACCCCCCTTCCCTCCTGGCCGACGACCCTCCTGGCCGGTGATCTTCTTGGCCATTGATCTTCTTGGCCAGTGACATCCCTCGCCAGCGACCTTCCTGGCCAATAACCCTCCTGGCTAGTGATCCTCCTGACTAGTGACCTCCCTTCTCTCCTGGCCAGTGACCCCCTTCCCTCCTGGCCGGTGACCTTCCTGGCCAGTGACCCTCCTGGCTAGTGACCCCTTTCCCTCCTGGCCGGTGACCTTCCTGGCCAGTGACCCTCCTGGCTAGTGACCCCCTTCCCTCCTGACCGGTGACCTTCCTGGCCAGTGACCCTCCTGACTAGTGGTCCTCCTTTCGCACGAATATTAGACTGAGAGCGCTGAAGCTACACTCTTGCAAAACGGAGACTGCACAGAGGATATCACTGAAGTGTACACGAGAAAGACAGAAATAAAAACGAGTGAACTAGGGAACCGAGCATACAGGTTTTGTCAGGCCTCCTGAAGTGTGGCCCTCGTTTGAATTTCTTTAGATTCTGATTATACCTCCTCAGGCGACGGCGCTATCCTTGTGCCGTATACTTTTAATATGTTAGGAATGTCGTTCTAAGAGTGTGACACTAGTGCTACTGGAGATGAGGTATGCTGGTGCTGCTGCTAAAGCTGCTGGTTCTGGTAATGGTGGTGTGAGAGTGTAGCAGCTGGCAGCCCCTTGACACACTGACATTGGCCCCGTGGCCCACCATCGCGCCACTTTCTCCTCTTCCACAGTGCCGCCTCGACCCTGGTGCTCCTGGCTACTGACATGGAGGAGGTTCCTCTCCCTTGGTACTCACCTCCTCCCGGTCTCCTGCCCCACTCCTCTCACTCACCCCTCACCCTGCCGCGGCTAAACATAGACTTCCAGTTTTTAACTTCTTACACCCGTAGAATTCCGTCTGAACTTCAGTTACACGAATTCAACTACGTTTTTCACAGCTCATTAAAATCGGTTAATGTTAAGTCTGCAGCAGCAGACTGGTCGGTTCGCAACAACAAGGACCTGGGTTCAATTCCCGGATGGAGCGAGACGTTTGGGCAAGACTCTACACCTGGTATTTCTCTTCACCTAGGTGTAAGCAGGTAACTGAGAGTTTGTCGACTGTTATAGGTGGCATTCCTGGGTAGAAGAAGCTGAAAGTAAGCAGTACTAACTGGCTTTCTTGACTTGAATAATTCTAGAATAAACCTTAACCAGTTCAAGATGAGACCATGAAGAACACACCGAGGTTATCAATATTACTGCAGCCAGTTGGAGGATGACAGTGTTAGTTACGACTCACTTCGCGGATATTTTAACTCTGCCAGTGAAAGTACTCAGAGATTAGATTAATTCAGAGTTCCGCAAACCTGTGTGATGACACTGCAAGCGTCACAGTGCATTGAGACTGCCGTCATGTGACGGGACAGTGACAATCAAGCTTGAGCTAAACAAGACAGAACAGACAAACATGACGACACAGTTTAAAGACACTCCACACACAGTAAGTTGACTATGGAGAACAAGAAAATATAGGATATGGGTTTATTATTATTATTATTATTATTATTATTATTATTATTATTATTATTATTACTATTATTATTATTATTATATAAAGCGCTAAAGCCATGTGAGGCTCGATCCTCCGTCTGCTAATTCTAAGTCAGAAACTACGCTCGCAGTAGGTTAAGGAGAACAAGAGAATATAAGAGTATTAAAGTAGGCCTTCTGGCCCATGCTAGGCAGGTCCTATAACTAAACAAAGTGTAGAGAATAGGGAGAAAAGTGAGCAAAATAAGGAGAATGAGCAAAATAAAGAGCGAGTAAAATACAAAGAATAAAACATGTGAGTGTCAAGGAAGACAAGCCAGGGAATGACTCTCACTATCTACCGCACCGTTGATATCTCCTCCTCCTCCTCCTTCTCCTTGCTTGTCATCCCCTTCCACTCTGTGTTCCTCAACTTCCTTTCCCTCCAGTCTTCCTTCCATCGTCTTGCTCGTTCTAATCTTTCTGAAGATGGGAGGATGGTATATAACGACCAGGAAGAGCTTCACGTGTGGTTCTGTAGTCATACGAGGTGGTGATCGCAGTGCATCATCCACACACTGAATCATCCACATAATGAATCATTCACACACTGAATCATCAACACACTGAGTCATCCACACACTGAATCATCCACACACTGAATTATCCACACACTGAATCATCCACATAATGAACCATTCACACACTGAGTCATCCACAGTTCACAGCAGTAGTGATAACTAGAGGGTACACAAACGGTTCTCAACAGATAACCTCGATGTCTAGTGAATTCTGGCGAGACGGTGAGTAGGAAAGACCCAGTGAGAGGCAGTGAAAGTAACCAGTGACTCAGTTAACTAGGTATTGAGCTGGCCCGAGCAGTGCTGCGAAAACTTCTCCAGCGGTGAGAGTCAAGTACCAGCACTAACACCGTACTGATTTGAAAGTTAAGACACTTGTGCAACATCTGGTTATCTTTATTGTAGACGTTTCGCCAACCAGTGGCTTTATCAATACAGATTCTTGGACATAATTAGAAAACAAAAAAACTATATACAAAAGATAAGGTAATCAGTCCCTCAGCCTTGGAGGTGGTGTTGAGAGCACCGTGGTTGCAGAGATTCTGAAGCACAGGCAAGGAGACTGGCGTTTACATAGGCGTCAGTGAATAGGGACGTGTAGCAGACGAGGGCATAGTCACTGGTAGGCGGGATTCCCCAGTGGAAGTAGGTCCTACCCAAACTGATGGATTAGTTGTAGTAGCCGTGAAGAAGGCCATGTAGATGTCCTCTGAACCAAGATTCCATGATGTTGCAGTGTCTGACAAGTTGTGTAAGGCAGGTATACAATACCTCATCTTTTGTATATAGTTCTTCTGTTTTCTAATTATGTCTAAGAATCTGTATTGATAAAGCCACTGGATGGCGAAACGTCTACAATAGATAACCAGATGTTGCACAAGTGTCTTAACTTTCATCTTGTCGGTATTGTATACCTGTCTTGCACACCGTACTGACATACTACACAAGGTGGCAACAGCACCTTTGTATACTATGAAAGTTACTATTCAAGGCAACAGCACCTTTGTACGTTCTCTTCACAGGGTCATTATGCAAGGAAGTAGCAGCACCTTTGTACGTTCTCTTCACAAGGTCACTATACAAAGCAGTAGCAGCACCAATACTGTGACAAACAGGCAGGATTTAGGACATTTATCATGGAGACATTTCGCCCGCTAGGGGCTCATACTGATAAGCCCCCTGACGGGCGAAACGTCTCCTTAATAAATGTCCTAATACCATATTTGTCTTAGATAAGTGTCGTCGTTAACCACCATTTGAATCCTGGATAGTTACAGTGTTCCGCTCAGCTCCTGATAACCTTGAACTAGTTGAGTGAAGGTGTTGTAATTCATCATATACTCAACCCCTGATGACTGTAAAACCAACAGTGGTGGGTATATATAGGCTTACAGTGAGGTGTAGTGGCAGTAGTAGTAAAAATATTGTAGTAGTAGTACTACTACCACTAGTATTACACCTCACTGTAAGCCTATATATACCCTCTGTGTCCGTGTACTGTTTGTAACGGCTTGACAAAGCTCCTGGAGAGCGAAACGTTGCCACAATAAAATGTTACATTAGTTGCACTTGTGTCCTCTTCCCTAACATATTGTCGGAAATTCTACCAACATTAATACTAGACTGCATTCAGTCCAACAGTGGAGAACCCAAGAACTGCACCTCTGTATGGTAGAAACATACTTTATACAGAGCAAACCTTTGTTATAGATGTTATAGACCGCGTTTCGCTCTGAGTACAGCTGTATTACGTACTGCAATGTTACACTCGGGAGTGAGCACTGCCAGGTCTTGCTGCGTTCTGTCCCGGGTAGAGCTTTATTTGGTCTTGCTAGTTTTAGCTCTGTATAGAGTTTTATCTGGTCTTGCGAGTTTCAACTCTGTGTAGAGCTTTATCTGGTCTTGCGAGTTTTAGTTCTATGTAGAGCTTTATCTGGTGTTGCGAGTTTCAGTTCTGTGTAGAGCTTTATCTGGTGATGCGAGTTTCAGCTCTGTGTAGAGCTTTATCTGGTGTTGCGAGTTTCAGCTCTGTGTAGAGCTTTATCTGGTCTTGTGAGTTTCAGCTCTGTATAGAGCTTTATCTGGTCTTGCGAGTTTCAGCTCTGTATAGAGCTTTATCTGGTCTTGCGAGTTTCAGCTCTGTGTAGAGCTTTATCTGGTCTTGCGAGTTTCAGCTCTGTATAGAGCTTTATCTGGTCTTGCGAGTTTCAGCTCTGTGTAGAGCTCTCTCTCTCTCTCTCTCTCTCTCTCTCTCTCTCTCTCTCAGGAACGCACACGGACACTAACCCCCAAGGTGACCACGTACGGGAGCCGTCATGTGAAGGAACGTCGCGGTCACATGACGGATCTAACTGGTGGTTCGTCCTGGCCTGGAGAACACGGAGCACAACCAACACAGTCAGTAGCGTGCGGCAAGTGTCATCCTAGCAAGTGTCATCCTGGCAAGTGTCATCCAGGCAAGTGTCATCCTGGCAAGTGTCATCCAGGTAAGTGTCATCCTGGCAAGTGTCATCCAGGCAAGTGTCATCCTGGCAAGTGTCATCCTGGCAAGTGTCATCCTGGCAAGTGTCATCCCGGCAAGTGTCATCCTGGCAAGTGTCATCCTGGCAAGTGTAAGTGTCATCCTGGCAAGTGCCATCCCGGCAAGTGTCATCCCGGCAAGTGTCATCCTGGCGAGTGTCATCCGACAAGTGTCATTCCGGCAAGTGTCATCCTGGCGAGTGTCATCCGACAAGTGTCATCCTGGCAAGTGTCATCCTGGCAAGTGTCATCCGACAAGTGTCATTCCGGCCGCCTTAGTGAAGGAAAATAACGCTTACATAATTACAAATTTAGCGCAGGAACGCTACCTACCACAACTTGTAACTAACGGACACCTTCCATACTTTAGGCAGGTCTCCGCCTCTTCTAATTTGCCACTTACATTTGCCGCTGCTCCCTGCCGCTGCCCCCTGCCGCTGCTCCCTGCTGCTGCCCCCTACCGCTGCCCCCTGCCGCTGCTCCCTGCCGCTGCCCCCTGCCGCTGCCACTCTGTACTCACGACAGGGGGCGCCCCTGGTTTATTCTTCCCACTGAGGGTCATTCAGTCCTAAGGTCATCGTTGTCGCTTTCCAAATGTAACTTTTACTCGCATTATTATACCCAGAGATCAACCTCTCCTGCCCACCCGTGCTCACCTCTTTGTGGTTTGTAGGGGTCCAGTCTCAGCTCCTGAACCCGTGTCTCCGCTGGCCGCTACTGGCTTCACTCCTACCTGCGTGAGCCATGTCATACCTCTTTTTAAAGCTGTGTATGGATATCGCCTCCACCCTTTCGCCAAGTTATTTCGCTTCTTGACCACTCTAGGGCGCAAAAAATAGTATTTCCTAACATCCCTGTGACGCATCTGTGTTTTTAACATTCAGTTGTGCCCTCGTGTACCTGAGTCCCGCCTCTCAGAGACATGCCCTCTCCACGCTGTCAATTCTACTCCGTGATTTCTACGTCGTAATCATGTCACCTTAGTCCGTCTGTTCTATACTGTCGTCAGGTTTAGCTTCTCTAGCCTCTGGGACTAGTTTCGTTGTAAACATTTGCACTTTTCCAGCTTCTTGAGAGCTTCATCAGCTGCGGGTTCCATACTGGCGCTGCAGGTACCAACATGAGTCTGACAAATGTCACATACAGTGTGCTGAATGCTTCCTTGTTGACGTTCCTGAAAATTACCCTTAAATTTCGTTTCACATTTGCTGTGGTAGTTATTCGGTTGACGTCTGAGGCGACATGCTCGGTACTATGAGGCCCTTCTCTCTCAGGAAGGTTTGCAGCGTTCGTTCCCACGAGCCCGTACTCTGTTTCCGGTCGTCACTATCCGTCCCTGATTTCTTTAACTTAGAATTTGCTGGGATTAAATT
The DNA here is from genome assembly GCF_038502225.1 of Cherax quadricarinatus. Taxonomy (NCBI): domain Eukaryota; kingdom Metazoa; phylum Arthropoda; class Malacostraca; order Decapoda; family Parastacidae; genus Cherax; species Cherax quadricarinatus. The sequence continues at coordinate 8,264,901 of NC_091316.1, forward strand.
CTAACATCCACTTGCCTTACCAATCCTGCAACTTGTCCAGTGTGTGTGTTTGTGTGTGTATGTACTCACCTACACATGGTTGCAGGGGTCGAGTCATGGTTCCTGGCCCCACCTCTTCGTTAGTCGCTACTAGGTCCACTCTCTCCCTGCTCCAAGAGCCTTATCATACCTCATCTTTAAGCTATATATGGATCCACTACTTCACTCTCCAGATTGTTCCACTTCCTGATAACTCTAAGATATACTTCCTAACATCCCTGTGACTATTATGAGTTATTAACTTCCAGTTGTATCCCCTTGTTCCTGTGTCACATCTCTGAAACATTCTGACCCTGTCTACCTTGTCAATTCCTCTTAGTATTTTATACGTCATCATGTTCCTCCCCATCCCTCCTGTCCTCCAGTGTCGTCAGGTTGAGTTGTCTTACCCTCTTCTCGTAGTGTACTCACCTAATTGTGGTTACAGGGGTCGAAACTCAGCTCCTGGCCCCGCCTCTTCACTGAACGCTACTAGGTCCTCTCTCTCCCTGCTCCATGAGCTTTATCATACCTCGTCTTAAAGCTATGTATGGTTCCTGCCTCCACTACCTCAAATGCTAGACTATTCCACTTCCTGACTACTGTATGACTGAAGAAATACTTCCTAACATCCCTTTGACTCATCTGAGTCTTCAACTTCCAAGTGTGACCCCTTGTTTCTGTGTCCCCTCTCTGGAACATCCTGTCTCCGTCCACCTTGTCTATGTCGTTATCATGTCTCCCCTGACCCTCCCGTCCTCCAGGGTCATCAGGCCGATTTCCCTTAACCTTTCTTCGTAGGACATTCCCCTTAGCTCTGAAACTAACCTTGTCGCAAACCTTTGCATTTTCTCTAATTTCTTGACGTGCTTGATCGAGTGTGGGTTCCAAACTGGTGCTGCATACTCTAGTATGGGCCTGACGTACACGGTGTACGGTGTCTTGAACGATTCCTTACTAAGGTATCGGAACGCTATTCTCAGGCTTGCCAGGCTCCCACATGCTGCAGCAGTTATCTGGTTGATGTGTGCTTCCGGAGACGTGTTTGGTGTTATACTCACCCCAAGATCTTTCTCCTTGAGTGAGGTTTGCAGTCTTTGGCCACCCAGCTTATACTCTGTCTGCGGTCTTCTTTACCCTTCCATTTGGCAGGACTGAATTCGAGAAGCCATTTGCTGGACCAGGTGTCCAGTCTGTCCAGGTCTCTTTGAAGTCCTGCCTGGTCCTCATCTGATTTAATTCTCCTCATTAACTTCACATCATCTGCAAACAGGAACACTTCTGAGTCTAACCCTTCCATCATGTTCACATATACCAAAAATAGCAGTGTGTGTGTGTGTGTGAGTGTGTGTGTGTGTGTGTGTGTGTGTATGTGTGTGTGTGTGTGTGTGGTGCTGGTGATAACGGTATACATAAACTGGATCTTGATCAAGGATAACAGTGGCACTGCATGAACGTGCCGACAACTATCTTGATTAGCTACAGAAACTTTGGTAGCGGTGGTTTTGACGGTGGAAGTGGCGGTCTTGTTGTTGTTGGTGGTGGTGGTTATGGTGGTGGTAGTGGTAGTGGTGGTGGTAGTAGTGGTAATGGTGGTGGTTGTGGTGGTGGTTGTGGTGGCGGTGGTGGTGCTACTGGTCTTGATGATAGTGGTGATGCTGTGAATATAAAGGCGTATGTGTGTGTGTGTGTGTGTGTGTGTGTACATACGCACGCGTGATCGCACGCGTTCATAAGTGCCCTTCAGTATCTTGCACGTTGTGATCATGTCTCCTATGACTCTGAATAGTGGTGTTGGATTCAGGTGTGATCCGTGACAGATCGTCATTACTCCAGATTAGAACATGGTGGCTCACCTTCCTTTCACTGACAGTGAATAACCCTTTATCCTAGGAACTAAAGTTACCGTCTTAATTCTTGAATCAAATCTGATTACCTCCCATTCCCCATTCACTGTATAATGAGTTTAGCGCGTCCCCCATCAATATAACACTATGCACCTCTTGAGATCCATGTACCTGAGAAGGTGTGGCCTCTATGCTGGCGCTACATACTCTAACCTTAGCCTTACATGTGCAGGTCACAGGATTCTGAAGGGCCTCGTGTAGAGAATCCTGAAGGATGTTCCCACACTCTCCCGTTACTGCATACACTTCTAAAGTCATTATTTCTGTGTGTCTTAGGTGATAGGTTGGGCATGATGTCTACCCCGTAATTACAAGCACCCAGGCCCTTCTTTCTTAGTCTAGAAACCGTTACCTCCTCACTTGACATGACACAGGATAAATACACTGAGTATTTCTCTCGGCGTATATATAGTGAGAGTTTGCTAATCCTTAATTTAGGTATTAAAGTGTCCTTGTCTGGTGGTGAAAAGGTTACGTGCAGCCTTAATGTCCCTTGTACAGTCGAGAGGCTTCAAACCCCAGGTAACTACCCCATCATGACTGACATGAAGCCACTTTAAAATATATATTATTACTGAACATTTCGATGTTTCTGAGTAACTGGAGATATTTACTGATATACTTAAAT
>NC_091316.1:8272453-8379953 GCF_038502225.1 Cherax quadricarinatus
TACTCATCACCACGCTGTTCTTCCAGAGCACTCATCACCACGCTGTTCTTCCAGACCATTCATCACCACGCTGTTCTTCCAGAGCATTCGTCACCACGCTGTTCTTCCAGAGCATTCATCACCACGCTGTTCTTCCAGAGCATTCATCACCACGCTGTTCTTCCAGACCATTCATCACCACGCTGTTCTTCCAGAGCATTCATCGCCACGCTGTTCTTCCAAAACACTCATCACCACGCTGTTCTTCCAGAGCATTCATCACCACGCTGTTCTTCCAGACCATTCATCACCACGCTGTTCTTCCAGAGCACTCATCACCACGCTGTTCTTCCAGAGCACTCATCGCCACGCTGTTCTTCCAGAGCATTCATCACCACGCTGTTCTTCCAGAGCATTCATCACCACGCTGTTCTCTCAGAGCACTCATCACCACGTTGTTCTTCCAGACCATTCATCACCACGCTGTTCTTCCAGACCATTCATCACCACGCTGTTCTTCCAGAGCATTCATCACCACGCTGTTCTTCCTGAGCACTCATCACCACTTTGTTCTTCCAGAGCACTCATCACCACGCTGTTCTCATAGAGCACTCATCACCACGCTGTTCTTCCAGAGCACTCATCACCACGCTGTTCTTCCAGAGCATTCATCACCACGCTGTTCTTCCTGAGCACTCATCACCACGTTGTTCTTCCAGAGCACTCATCACCACGCTGTTCTCATAGAGCACTCATCACCACGCTGTTCTTTCAGAGCACTCATCACCACGCTGTTCTCCCAGAGCACTCATCACCACGCTGTTCTTCCAGAACATTCATCACCACGCTGTTCTCCCCGCGCACTCATCACCACGCTGTCCTTCCAGAGCACTCATCACCACGCTGTTCTTCCAGAGCACTCATCACCACGCTGTTCTCCCAGAGCACTCATCACCACGCTGTTCTTCCAGAGCACTCATCACCACGCTGTTCTTCCAGAGCACTCATCACCACGCTGTTCTTCCAGAGCACTCATCACCACGCTGTTCTCCCAGAGCACTCATCACCACGCTGTTCTTCCAGAGCACTCATCACCACGCTGTTCTTCCAGAGCACTCATCACCACGCTGTTCTTCCACAGCACTCATCACCACGCTGTTCTTCCAGAGTACTCATCACCACGCTGTTCTTCCAGAGCACTCATCACCACGCTGTTCTCCCAGAGCACTCATCACCACGCTGTTCTCCCAGAGCACTCACCACGCTGTTCTTCCAGAACACTCATCACCACGCTGTTCTTCCAGAACACTCATCACCACGCTGTTCTTCCAGAACACTCATCACCACGCTGTTCTTCCAGAACACTCATCACCACGCTGTTCTTCCAGAACACTCATCACCACGCTGTTCTTCCAAAACACTCATCACCACGCTGTTCTTCCAGAACACTCATCACCACGCTGTTCTTCCAGAACACTCATCACCACGCTGTTCTTCCAGAACACTCATCACCACGCTGTTCTTCGAGAACACTCATCACCACGCTGTTCTTCGAGAACACTCATCACCACGCTGTTCTTCCAGAGCACTCATCACCACGCTGTTCTTCCAGAACACTCATCACCACGCTGTTCTTCCAGAACACTCATCACCACGCTGTTCTTCCAGAACACTCATCACCACGCTGTTCTTACAGAGCATTCATCACCACGCTGTTCTTCCAGAGCACTCATCACCACGCTGTTCTTCCAGAACACTCATCACCACGCTGTTCTCCCAGAGCACTCATCACCACGCTGTTCTTCCAGAACATTCATCACCACGCTGTTCTTCCAGAGCACTCATCACCACGCTGTTCTTCCAGAACACTCATCACCACGCTGTTCTTCCAGAGCACTCATCACCACGCTGTTCTTCCAGAGCATTCATCACCACGCTGTTCTTCCAGAGCATTCATCACCACGCTGTTCTTCCAGAGCATTCATCACCACGCTGTTCTTCCAGAGCATTCATCACCACGCTGTTCTTCCAGAGCATTCATCACCAGGCTCTTCTTCCAGAGCATTCATCACCACGCTGTTCTTCCAGAGCATTCATCACCACGCTGTTCTTCCAGAGCATTCTTCACCACGCTGTTCTTCCAGAGCACTCATCACCACGCTGTTCTTCCAGAACATTCATCACCACGCTGTTCTTCCAGAACATTCATCACCAAGCTGTTCTTCCAGAACATTCATCACCACGCTGTTCTTCCAGAGCACTCATCACCACGCTGTTCTTCCAGAACACTCATCACCACGCTGTTCTTCCAGAACACTCATCACCACGCTGTTCTTCCAGAGCACTCATCACCACGCTGTTCTCCCAGAGCACTCATCACCACGCTGTTCTTCCAGAACATTCATCACCACTGGTTGAAAATAGTATAAAATACCGACAGGTTGAAGATTAAGACACTTGCAGCAGTTGTGGATCTTTATTGATGAGACGTTTCGCCTACACAGTAGGCTTCTTCAGTCAAATATAAAGGGAGCAGCAGTAATGAAATGAAGATGATGTAAATAGTCCATCAACATTGGAGATAAAGTATCTGAGGTGGTCAGTCCCTCAGTCTGGAACGATATCGTTCCAGACCATGAAAATGAACTCTTCTCCAGACTGAGGAACTGATCACCTCAAATACTTTTTCTCCAATTAAATCAGCTTTATTTCATTACTACTGCTCCCTTTCTATTTGAAGAAGCCTACTGTGTAGGCGGAACGTTTCGTCAATAAAGATACCCAACTGTTGCACACGTGTCTTAATCTTCAGCTCAGAGAGAGAGCTGCACACAGCGTACGTCTTATTAAACGTTTTTTACACTACCTGGAATCAGAGGTTTTTCTTCTCACCAGTGACTACATTAAACATCAACACGTTTCGCGCTTCAAAGAGTTTTTTTTATCACCTCTGTGTATGAGTGAGGTAACTGGCGTTATGGTATGCATTAACCGGCTAAGGCTCTTGATTCAGCGAGATGGAGCTACTCTTAGATGTAATTTACATTCTTCGTGTACCTTACCTCGCTAAGTCCCTAGTCAGCTTAATCTCTGCAATATAAACAATGGAATCAATGGCTGAGACAAGTAACACGTGCATGACGACCATGGAAGTGCATAAACAAATATGGGAGTGCATGGGTGAACGTGGAAGTGCATGGGCGAATGTGGAAGTGAATATATGAACGTGGGAATGCATGGGCGAACGTGGAAGTGCTTGGCGAATGTGGTAGTGAATATACGAACATGGGAGTGCATGGGCGAACGAGGGAGTGCATATATAAAAGTGGGAGTGCATGGGTGAACGTGGGAGTGCATATACGAGCGTGGGAGTGCATGGGCGAGCAAAAGATCTTACTTTGTGTATGAGGTGAGGATAGAAATCAATTACAAGTGGAAGGCAAGTTGAAGCAGCAGAAGAAGAAACAGTAGTAGCAGCAGCAGCAGCAGCAGCAGGAAAACCAATAGCATAGGGAATAAGAGCAGGAGCAGCGGCAGGAGCAGCAGGACCTGTCCCATGAGGTAGGATGTGTTACCATGCTGGTGGCGGGTCTTAAGTCAAGGAGTAATGACCTGGCCGGCACGAGGCGACTTCAACCCCCCCTTCCCTCGTCACCCCATTATCATCACCCCCTCTTCTCATCACCCCTTCATCATTATCCCCTCCTCTAGTCATCCCCCCTCTCTCAACACCTCTCATCACTCCCCTCCCCTCAAAACCTCTCATCACTCCCCTCCCCTCAAAACCTCTCATCACTCCCCTCCCCTCAAAACCTCTCATCACTCCCCTCCCCTCAAAACCTCTCATCACTCCCCTCCCCTCAAAACCTCTCATCACTTTCCTCAAAACTTCTCATCATTCCCTTCCCTTCAAAACCTCTTATTACCTCACTTCACACACTATTGTTTTCTAACCTTCACATAACCTCACTACCTCAGTCACCATCACCATCACCCACTACAACAACCACCACTATCACCCACCACAACAACCGTTACCACTACCCACCACGACAACCATCACCACCACAACAACCATCACCACCCACCACAACAACCTTCACCACCACCCACCACAACAACCATCACCACCATCCACCACAACCAACAACCATCACCACCACCACAACAACCATCACCACCACAACAACCATCACCACCACCACCCACCACAACAACCATCACCACCACCACCCACCACAACAACCATCACCACCACCACCCACCACAACAACAATCACCACCACCCACCACAACAACCATCACCACCATCCACCACAACAGTCATCACCACCACCACCCACCACAACAACCATCACCACCACCACCCACCACAACAACCATCACCACCATCCACCACAACAACCATCACCACCACCACCCACCACAACAACCATCATCACCACCACCCACCACAACAACCATCACCACCATCCACCACAACAACCATCACCACCCACCACAACAACCATCACCACCACCACCCACCACAACAACCATCACCACCATCCACCACAACAACCATCACCACTACCACCCACCACAACAACCGTTACCACTACCCACCACAGCAACCATCACCACCACCACCCACTACAACAAACATCACCACCATCCACCACAACAACCATCACCACCACCACAACAACCATCATCACCACAACAACCATCACCACCACCACAACAACCATCATCACCACCACAACAACCATCATCACCACCACGACAACAACCATCATTACCACCACAATAACCATCATCACCACCACAACAACCATCACCACCACAACAACCATCACCACCACAACAACCATCATCACCACCACAACAACCATCATCACCACTACGACAACAACCATCATTACCACAACAACCATCACCACCACGACAACAACCATCACCACCACCACAACAACCATCATCACCACCACAACAACCATCATCACCACGACAACAACCATCATTACCACCACAACAACCATCATCACCACAACAACCATCACCACCACCACAACAACCATCACCACCACAACAACCATCACCACCACCACCCACCACAACAACCATCACCACCATCACCCACCACAACAACCATCACCACCACCACCCACCACAACAACCATCACCACCACCACCCACCACAACAACAATCACCACCACCCACCACAACAACCATCACCACCATCCACCACAACAATCATCACCACCACCACCCACCACAACAACCATCACCACCACCACCCACCACAACAACCATCACCACCATCCACCACAACAACCATCACCACCCACCACAACAACCATCACCACCACCACCCACCACAACAACCATCACCACCACCACCCACCACAACAACCATCACCACCACCACCCACCACAACCATCACCATCCACCACAACAACCATCACCACTACCACCCACCACAACAACCGTTACCACTACCCATCACAGCAACCATCACCACCACCACCCACCACAACCATCACCACCCACTACAACAACCATCACCACCATCCACCACAACAACCATCACCACCACCACCCACCACAACAACCATCATTACCACCACAATAACCATCACCTCCACGACAACAACCATCATCACCACCACAACAACCATCACCACCACAACAACCATCATCACCACCACAACAACCATCATCACCACCACGACAACAACCATCATCACCACCACAACAACCATCATCACCACAACAACCATCATCACCACAACAACCATCACCACCACAACAACCATCATTACCACCACAACAACCATCACCACAACAACCATCACCACCACCACAACCATCATCACCACCACAACAACCATCATCACCACAACAACCATCACCACCACCACAACAACCATCATCACCACAACAACCATCACCACCACAACAACCATCATCACCACAACAACCATCATCACCACCACAACAACCATCATCACCACAACAACCATCACCACCACCACAACAACCATCACCATCACCACAACAACCATCATCACCACCACAACAACCATCATCACCACAACAACCATCACCACCACCACAACAACCATCGTCACCACAACCATCATCACCACAACAACCATCACCACCACCACAACAACCATCACCACCACCACAACAACCATCACCACCACAACAACCATCACCACCACAACAACCATCACCATCACCACAACAACCATCATCACCACCACAACACCCACCACAACAACCATCACCACCACCACAACAACCCATCATCACCACAACAACCATCACCAACAACATCATCACCATCACAACAACCACCACCATCACCAACAACATCACCAACACCACAACAACCACCAGCACAACAACATCATCACCACCACAACAACCACCACCACAACAACCATCACCACCACCACAACAACCATCATCACCACCCATCATCACCACCACAACAACCATCATCACCACAACAACATCATCACCACCACAACAACCACCACCACAACACCATCATCACAACCATCATCACCACCACAACAACCATCCACCACCACAACAACCATCACCATCACCACAACAACCATCACCACCACCACAACAACCATCATCACCACCACAACAACCATCACCACCACCACAACAACCATCACCACCACCACAACAACCATCATCACCACCACAACAACCATCATCACCACAACAACCATCACCACCACCACAACAACCATCACCACAACAACCATCACCACCACCACAACAACCATCATCACCACCACAACAACCATCATCACCACAACAACCATCACCACCACCACAACAACCATCATCACCACCACCACCATAGCATTATTGCGCTTCATGTTGCAAGACGTCATATAATCACCATACTGCAGATAACAGTGTTGCTTACTGATGTTGACAACAGTAATATGAAAGAGCTGGTAGGATCCGCCTTCTCTTCAGGGAGATATTCCCTCCCTCAAGTGACGGAAATATCCCCAGTCCCTTAAACACCAAGGTAATACTTCCAGTTCTTCAATCATACAGGACAATATCCCCCAAGTCCCTCAAGTGACAGGGAAATATCCCCCGTCCCTCAAGTGACAGGGAAATATTCCCCAGTCCCTCAAGTGACAGGGAAATATCTTCAATCCCTCAAGATCCGGGGAAAGTCTCCTAGTTACTCAGGTTCTACGGAAACTCTAATTCAAGATCTAAGAAACTCTCTTAGTTCAGTTTCTTAGAAAACTTGCAAGTCTCTCAAGCCTCAGGAATATCTGACGTTTAACCGGACTTATCACCACGCTTAAAAAAAAGTTCAACGTAACTTTTATACTAATAAGAAAGTCTATAAGACACTAAGTATTACAACTGGTAATTAATCAATTAACCCGTCAATCAATAGATTTTTTTTTTCATAATACTGATTACGACACAGACACAAATTACATAGTGAATATCCGGGTAAATAAAATATTCCTTCACTGTGTATGACTCAGATGATCATACCTAATAAACTTCTAGCTGCTTCATGTTTTTCTAAGCTAACTTATTCTTGCTTTTATTATATCCAAATAATAATTTTCAATAAGATATATTACAAAATCATGAAGAGCTGGGAGACACATGAATATATTATATTTCTGTTTTATACCCGAGTTAGGATAAAATATACTTGATTATTGTTAAAAAATAAAAAGCAACATATTGATTCAGTACAATAATATTACATAAATGTACATCATTACCATTAACACTACGAATGGACAACACTCGTAATTTTGTTCAAAACACTGGTAAAGAACTCATTAATATTGCTAAAACTTTCGTAAATGACAACTATATTACTACACCACTTCTAGACTCATGGCTTTCTAGCCAACTTAATCTAGTCTTCATCGCGTTCAAGTTCATATATATATATATATATATATATATATATATATATATATATATATATATATATATATATATATATATATATATATATATATATATATATATATATATGTCGTGCCGAATAGGCAAAACTTGCGATCTTGGCTCAAATAGCAACGCTCATCTTGCCATATAGGACAAGTGAAAATTTGTGTATGCAATAATTTCGCCAAAATCATTTTGAACCTAACGAAAAAAATATATTTCACTGTGTTTGTTTAGTATTAAATTACTATAAACAAATCTAAAATATATTTAGTTGGGTTAGGCTAAAATAAATTGATCTTGTTATAATAAGGTTAGGTAAGTTTTCTAAGATTCTTCTGGTGCAAAATTAAAAATTTTTACATTAACATTAATGAAAAAAATATATCTTTAAACGTATAAGAGAAAATTTCAGAAAGGACTTAATTTTAAATGAGTTCTTGCTAATTGACCAGTTTTATATATTCGGCACGACATATATATATACATGTATATATATATATATATATATATATATATATATATATATATATATATATATATATATATATATATATATATATATATATATATATATATATATATATATATATATATATACCATTGAATGGAAGAAATTACAATAAAACGCGTCATTCCAAATGTGAAAAAATGCTATTGAAAATAGGAAATCAAACCTGAACGCTTTCATATGCTTACACACACATCTTCAGAGGAATATATGTGTAAGTATATGAAAGCTCTCAGGTTTTATTTCCTATTTTCACTGCGGTATTTTTTCATTCCATAGAGTTTAACGAAAAGCCAACGAAGGTGTGAAAAATTACGCAAGATTAAATAAAAATAAAGAATTCTTGTAATAAAGCATTATTTTCTTTAAATAAGAACATCTTATATAAATGTGCAGCATTATGACTACTACTGTAAGTGGGTAACCACAACATTGTTTTTCCAGAGTATCTGAGAAAGTAACATTAAACTGAAAACTTTGTTACCATTCAAGAGTTGTAATCCACAATGTGTGTTGTATGTTGTAGTAGTGGTGGTGGTGCTACTACTAGTAGTAGAAATAGTGGTGGTGGTAGTAGTAGTATAACAGTATTAGTAGTAGTGTAGTAGTATTAGTAGTGCAATAAAGTAGTGGCAGTATTAGAAGAGCAGCAGCAGCAGCAGCAGCAGCAGCAGCAGCAGCAGCAGCGTAGCAATAGTAGTATTGTCAAGCACAAGAAAGACAACATAACATCAGAATTAGTATAGTCTCTGATCGCGGGTTCTAACCCTGCCCGTTGTATGGTTTATGTATGAATATTGCCGCGACATACCTTCAACAGTTTGCCAGAGTTGTACTATCAATGCCAGACTTTGACAAACAGGAAAACTGCGCTGTGATCGCCTTACGGCAAGTTTCCTCTCAAAGTAAAGTGTCGCCCCAGAGCAAACTTTTATTCCTAAAACTTTTTCCCAATATACTGTCCATAGTACTCATTCGATCTTCGAATAACAAAGTATAATCATCCTGTATTCCAAGTGAAAGGTGCCAGAAGATTTAAGTCACGTTAACATCCAAGCCTCCATGGGAACAACTGAAAGTACACACACACACACACACACACACACACCAAGTTTTTTTATTATGAGTAAAAGAATGACAAGACAAGGCTGTACCACCACCGTCTCGGAGAAACTTTGGCAGAACACAGTCCCAGTAGCTGCAACATAACAGCCTCATTCTTTTCAAGATTGATGGACTGATCACATCGACTCAAGGCTGAGGTACTGATTACCTCAAACTTCTCCTGTTCTTAACCATTCTCCTTTGTATGGACTGATGAAGCCACTGTGTGGCGAAACGTTTCCTCATTAAAGATATCCAAATGTTGCACATGTGTCTAATTTATCATAACAACCTCGAATAGGAACGCTAACTGAAAATCTCAGTATAGGCATAAATACAATATAATTTTTTTTGCGAACATACAAGGTATAAAACTAAATTATAATTACTACTTACTACAGTGTTTGCAGCCGGCAGATGCTACTATAATGAAATATAAACACTTACGAGTCTGCAGTTTACAGATGCGCGCGACGAAACATGCCGCAAGGTGGGGTCGGTCACTATAGTAATGACTGGCTCATTTGCATTAGGCTTTAGTACAAACGATGGTGTCGAAGCACTGGCAGTACAAATTTAAAATCGTAATTAAGTCATTGTTCTTGCACACAAAACACTATATACACATTCTCAAAAGCCTCAACATCAGATCGTGAAAACTGAACACTACCTGGAAAACTTCGTGAACCTGACTGTAAACATTCTCGTGCTCGGTGATTGCAATTTAAGACAAACTGGAAGACTGTAATGGATCCGAGTTGTCTCGGGACATACTTTAAAAATGTCACAAAGACTGTGATAGCAGAGAATGACTCTTAAGACAATTCAAATGAACAGTCACAATACAAACAACTCAGGATATTTACATTGAGAGGGATATGTCCCTTTTATAAGGAATTAAAGTATTCTTGACTGGTGATATGAAGCCTTAATTTAAGATTTGTTTAGTCGATAGACTTTAAACCCCATTAACCAAACTTTTCAAACTGAAAAATTCGATTCAAACCCGAAAATAAAATCAATTTTGGAGAGATAAATTGATTTTATATCCACAGATAATGATAATCTAATACGAAAAAGAAATGTGGAACATATTAATCTCGCACCACAACTTACTCGACATTCAGTCACAGACTTAGACATGAACAACCAAATCAAAATCGTCACGAGGGAGGTTAAAAAAAATTCAATAATAAACATATTAACTGGAAATAAATATGAACAGTGCAAAGGCATAGCAGGAAAAACCTGTGTTAGGACAACGTTACACTCAAGGAGAACTTTCTTTCCAAATATCCTGGAAACAAATAAATTAAACCTTGTCGATTTAGAAAACCGACAAGTTGATAAATATGATACTTAAAGGACTGAACACATTTACTCTAAGCTGAGGGACCAATTACCTCAAACTCCTCTCCTTCCGCCGTTCATCTGCAATGGACTGAAGAAACCACTGGCTGGCGAAAAATTTCCAGAACAAAGATATCCAAGTGTGGCACAAATATCTTATTTATCAAATCAAACCTTTATTGAAATGTGCCTGAGAGACTGTGTCACTACCAAGAACCAAAGTTATTGTCTCTGTTTATATAAGCGCAGTCATACTAGAAACATACTCATATTAGGAAATAACAAGAATTGATGTAAACTATAAAGAGAACGGCGCTCCCTCTAAAGACGGAGAGAAAGAGTAAAGAAACTTCTAAAAAAATTAAGATTTTCTCAAATCACGAAATGAAATTTAGGAAGCACCGAGTTAAAACTGAAATCAGAATAGAGTGAGCGGGAGAGACCGTCCAAAACACCACCAAAACCATCACCAAGCAAGACACTAACACTCAGAATCTCTCCGTCACTCCACCGTCATAACCTCTCCGTCACACCACCGTCAGAACCTCTCCGTCACACCACCGTCAGAGCCTCTCCGTCACACAACTATCCTCAGAACTTCTCCGTCATACAACTTCCCTCAGAACTTCTCTGTTATACAGTCAACATAAAAACTTCCCCGTCATACAACCATCATTAGAACTTCTCCGTCATGAACCACCATCATAACCTCTCCGTCGCCCCAACACGGAACACCTCCGTCACACAAACGCCGAAAAGCAGCACCGAACACCTCCGTCACAGAGTAGAGCGCGTCACGAGAGTGTAAATAATGGTTCCACGGGCATTGTTAGCTCCTGCAACCCTCAGTAGGATGAATCCACCTGTGGGAGGAGTGGCCTGCACCAGAGGTAGCTGGCCTTGAACACTCCCTCTACCCTCCCTCCCTCACATCACATGATTCTTATGGTTTACCCCCTCCTTTCCTCTTACAAGACTCCTGTGTTCTCCCTTCGTACCTCTCTTTTGCATCACATGAGTCCTACCTTCCATAACATCCCATCACCTTCATCATGCGCTCTGCCTTCCGTCACATGGCTCCAGTTTTCTACTCAGGAAGGTGCAGTTCGTCACGTACGAAGCAGGATGGGTCTCGACTATGTAACCTGATATAGCTATCTTTGACTAGGGTTTTCTATATTTGGAGCTGCTGCAAACAGACTGTCATCAATACCGAGAGAGGCTGACAGCACTTACTGATATGACAGGATTCCTCGCTTAAGGATGTGACAGAATTCCACCCAAGTATGAGGTCAGTATCAGGATTGTGAAGATGATTTATTCTGAATAATTATGATCCCTGGTTGATGAGACCGCACCTCCGCTTCTTCGAATGTTTTACAGAGTGCTTTATAAACTGCAGACCGAAGCAGTAAGGTTCATCAAACTCCCTCCAAGAGCTGCTCACCCAAAGAAGGAAGAGATGGTAATGACCCCCCTCCCATAATCGCTTTCCTGATAATAAATGAAATTAATGTATATTTAAACAAAAAAATATATAAATTTTAATGAATTATTAGTCAGTATTAATATGAGTGAGTCAAACCTGATTGTCTTCCATTGAAAATGATCGTTTTTCAAATACCTTTCCTTCCATATGTGCAACATCTGGGTATCTTTATTGTAGACGCGAAACGTCTACAATAAAGATACCCAGATGTTGCACATGTGTCTCAATCTTCATCTTGTCGGTATTGTATACCATTCTTGTAAAACAACATTCCTCCCATTCTCCCCATCTCTAAATATTGATTAAGATCACAATGCAAACTTGGTCATGAAGTCATGTTAGTCGGGGTGGGTCAGCAGAGGATTAACAAGTAACGAGTTATTATTTGATTAAGATTCGTGTCAGGAGACATTCTGTTCTTCCTGACATTAAGAAATGAAGCCAAGTATGATGTCTTTAAGTTACAGAGATACTGTAGTCACAGAACATTCTCTCTTTGTTAGACAACATGTACAATGGCAAAGAAAAAGCTTTTATACTACCTTTTACGTTTATACTCTATGTAGATCACTGTCAAGTTATGACTTGATACAGAGCTGCACGAAGCGAAACGTTGTTCCAATGAAAGAGTGTACTACAACGTGTGTCTTTACTCCTGCACGACATTTTGATCCTATAAACACTGTTCCACTTTCTTGGGGAAGTAGAACAGAATTTTTCCTCCGTAAGCCATGCGTGTTGTAAGAGGCGACTAAAATGCCGGGAACAAGGGGCTAGTACCCCTCCTCCTATATACATTATTAAAGTTAAGAAGAGAAACTTTTGCCTTTCTTTTTGGGCCACCCTGCTTCTGTGGGATATGGCCTGTTTGTTGAAAGAAGATACACAGTAATGGCTGCCCCCGTCAACATCCTACTGTGGCTGCATGTGCAATGTGGAAGAAACGTGATGGGTCCCACTTTGAGTGGGACGCCCAGCCTTCTACCCTCCAAGCTATGGTGTTTGATAACACCATGGCCTTCAAATGCATGACAGAAGTGTTGAGTTGGAAAGGGCGTATTCCTTCAAGGAAGGTGATAGCCCCAAGCTACCCAAGAGACGGAATGAATACCAAATGAACCTTACTGACCTGAGGCTGAGTTGCAGTGACACTGGGAAGTTCGTTTAACATCACGTTAGGCAAGAAAAATCACCTATAAATAGCGCCTGCAATATAGCCAGCAGATAGAATACAAAAGAATACTGCCAAGAGTAATTAGGAAGAGACGCAGGTGCAGGGTAACCTTTATTGTGACAACTTTTTCGCTCTGTATAGAGCTTTATCAAGTCACTGACTTTATAAAACTGTGTAGAGCGAGAAACGTTCTCCCAATAAAACCTGTATCTTTTCTTAAAAAATCAGCAGACTCTTGGATGTTATTAATGCTGAACTGAGCTGGGCTACAGATACCTTCGGGAGTCTGCACCAGCAGCTGGATTGCCCCAACAGCTAGTTTTCTCCAACAGCTGATTTGCACCAGCAGCTGATTTGCCCCAACAGCTGGTATGCCCCAACAGCTGGTTTGCTCCAACAGCTGGTGTAAATCTAACCGAGTGTCAACTCTGTCAGCAGAGCTATTCCAAAAACTTGCATAATTATCTGACTCCAAGAATTCTGAAACGTTTTCCTCACAATTGACTCAATAAAAGTCAATATGTTTATTCCTGATGGTAAAATGCTTAAACTTGTAGCTACATATCCAAATCTGGTTCAGAGTAAATACTTCGTTAAGACTGTAACTTGCTTAACCAACACGGCGATACTGGCCCACGGCTTAAACTCACTGGTGCCTCTGTAACCTACTGAATACAGGATGGTAGGATGGGTGATACATTCCTCAGGGTGGTAGGATGGGTATTACATTCCTCAGGGTATTAGAATGGGTGTTACTGCAGTCAGGATGGTAGGATGGGTGTTACTGCAGTCAGGATGGTAGGATGAGTGTTACTGCAGACAGGATGACAGGATGGGTGCTACAGCCCTCAGGATGGTAGGATGGGTGTAACAGCCCTCAGGATGGTAGGATGGGTGTTACAGCTCTCAGAATGCTGGGATGGGCGTTACATAACAAGGTCTTCGTGACTGTGATAACACACGGCAGTGATATCACATTTGTCACATTCAGAATATTTTGAGAGAACATTTGTCACATTTAGAATGTTGGAGAGCACATTTGGTAACTTGAAGTAGCAACACCCGCGCATGCAGCAACACCTGCAACACCCGCGACTCCAGCAACACTCGTGCCTCCAGCAACATCAGTAACACCCGTGCCTCCAGCATCACCCGTGCCTCCAGCAACACCTGCGCCTCCAGCAACACCCGTGCCTCCAGCAACACCTGCGCCTCCACCAACATCCGCGCCTCCAACAACACCCGTGCCTCTAGCAACACCCGCGGCTCCAGCCACTCACCTTGCATGACTTCCTAACATCAATCGCTAGTCACTTAATTCTGACTTAAATGTCACATTACAACTTCCATTTTCCTTCCTGGTTACCAGTGCCGTAGTACTAGCTGTACAATGTTGCACAATGTTGCACAATGTTGAGCAATGTTGCACAGTGTTGCACAATGTTGCACAACGTTGCACAGTGTTGCACAATGTTGCACAGTGTTGCACAATGTTGCGCAATGTTGCACAATGTTGCACAATGAGATCGAGTGCTATACAATACTGTAAAATGGTATAAAAACAATCCTGTGCAATGCGATACAGTGGTATGCAATACTATACAAAAGTAAACAATACAATGCGATTCAATATTATACAATGGTATACAATACTGCACAATGTTAAATAATACTATACAAAGATATACAATTTTATACAATATATTTCAGTAAGATACAGTGCAACACAATACTGATACAAAACAATACACTATATGATGTAATGCAAAGGGTTACAGTTCAATATAATACTGTATCATATAACAGAGCAATGCAATAAAATACTGTACCATATAATAGAGTACTACTGTACCATATAATAGAGCGCTACTGTATCATATAATAGAGTACTACTGAACCATATAATAGAGCACTACTGGACCATATAATAGAGCAATACTGTATCATATAATAGAGCACTACTGTACCATATAATAGAGCACTACTGTACCATATAACAGAGCAATACTGTACTATATAATAGAGCACTACCGTACCATATAACAGAGCAATACTGTACCATATAATAGAGCACTACCGTACCATATAACAGAGCAATACTGTACCATATAATAGAGCACTACCGTACCATATAACAGAGCAATACTGTACCATATAATAGAGCACTACCGTACCATATAACAGAGCAATACTGTACTATATAATAGAGCACTACTGTACCATATAATAGAGCACTACTGTACCATATAATAGAGCACTACTATACCATATAATAGAGCACTACTGTACCATATAACAGAGGAATACTGTACAATATAATAGAGCATTACTGTACCATATAATAGAGAAATACTGTATCATATAATAGAGCACTACTGTACCATATAATAGAGCACTACTGTATCATATAATAGAGCAATACTGTACCATATAATAGAGCAATACTGTACCATATAATAGAGCACTACTGTACCATATAACAGAACAATACTGTACCATATAATAGAGCAATACTGTACCATATAACAGAGGAATACTGTACAATATAATAGAGCATTACTGTACCATATAATAGAGAAATACTGTATCATATAATAGAGCACTACTGTACCATATAATAGAGCAATACTGTACCATATAATAGAGCAATACTGTACCATATAATAGAGCACTACTGTACCATATAACAGAACAATACTGTACCATATAATAGAGCAATACTGTACCATATAACAGAGGAATACTGTACAATATAATAGAGCATTACTGTACCATATAATAGAGAAATACTGTATCATATAATAGAGCACTACTGTACCATATAATAGAGCAATACTGTACCATATAATAGAGCAATACTGTACCATATAATAAAGCACTACTGTACCATATAACAGAGGAATACTGTACAATATAATAGAGCATTACTGTACCATATAATAGAGAAATACTGTATCATATAATAGAGCACTACTGTACCATATAATAGAGCAATACTGTACCATATAATAGAGCAATACTGTACCATATAATAGAGCACTACTGTACCATATAACAGAACAATACTGTACCATATAATAGAGCAATACTGTACCATATAATAAAGCACTACTGTACCATATAACAGAGGAATACTGTACAATATAATAGAGCATTACTGTACCATATAATAGAGCAATACTGTACCATATAATAGAGCACTATTGTACCATATAACAGAACAATACTGTACCATATAATAGAGCAATACTGTACCATATAATAAAGCACTACTGTACCATATAACAGAGGAATACTGTACAATATAATAGAGCATTACTGTACCATATAATAGAGCAATACTGTACCATATAATAGAGCACTATTGTACCATATAACAGAACAATACTGTACCATATAATAGAGCAATACTGTACCATATAATAAAGCACTACTGTACCATATAACAGAGCAATACTGTACAATATAATAGAGCAATACTATACCATATAATAGGGCAATACTGTACCATATAATAAAGCACTACTGTACCATATAACAGAGCAATACTGTACAATATAACAGAGCAATACTGTACAATATAATAGAGCAATACTGTACCATATAATAGGGCAATACTGTACCATATAATAGGGCAATACTGTACCATATAATAGAGCAATGCTGTATCATATAACAGAGTAATACTGTACCATATAATAGAACAATACCGTACCATATAATAGAGCAATACTGTACCATATAACATAGCAATAGTGTGCCATATAACAGAGCAATACTGTACCATATAACAGAGCAATACTGTACCATATAACATAGCAATACTGTACCATATAACAGAGCACTACTGCACCATATAATAAAGCAATACTGTACCATATAACATAGCAAAGCTGTACCATATAACATAGCAATACTGTACCATATAACATAGCAATACTGTACCATATAACATAGCAATGCTGTACCATATAACATAGCAATACTGTACCATATAATAGGGCAATACCGTACCATATAACATAGCAATACTGTACCATATAACATAGCAATACTGTACCATATAATAGGGCAATACTGTACCATACAACATAGCAATACTGTACCATATAACATAGCAATGCTGTACCATATAACATAGCAATGCTGTACCATATAACATAGCAATACTGTACCATATAACATAGCAATACTGTACCATATAATAGGGAAATACTGTACCATACAACATAGCAATACTGTACCATATAACATAGCAATACTGTACCATATAACATAGCAATACTGTACCATATAACATAGCAATACTGTACCATATAATAGGGCAATACTGTACCATACAACATAGCAATACTGTACCATATAACATAGCAATACTGTACCATATAACATAGCAATACTGTACCATATAGCATAACAATACTGTACCATATAATAGAGAAATACTGCACCATATAATAGAGCAATACTGTACCATATAACAGAGCACTACTGTACCATATAACAGAGCAATACTGTACCATACAACATAGCAATACTGTACCATATAATAGAGAAATACTGTACCATATAACAGAGCAATACTATAGCATATAATAGAGCACTACTGTACCATATAACAGAGCAATAGAATATAACAATTGTTTTGATACAACATTCTTCATGAGATAAAAATTTTCCTTTCAAACTGCAAGATGCGTCTTGCTGGCCGAAGTTGATTATTATTATAATCCAAAAGAAGCGCTAAACCTACAAGGGCTATAGAGCTCAGGGCCGAAGTTAGCTTTTGGTGATCTCTGTTTACTTAAGCTTGTAACGTGGATCAGGACGTACCGTGGCATACACCGTGAGGTGTATGTCTCTCAGTGTATGTATACTGGGAAGTGTACGTATCTCAGTGTATATACACCGTGAGGTGTATATGTACTGTAATCCCTAGCTTTAAGGAATACATTACACTGGCCGGAAAAAAATGGCTTCAGGTCAAGTTTAAAAGCATGTGTTTCTAGGTAATTTTGGGACGATGAATTCGAATCCAAATTTTGTTTTGCTCCAACACGAAAACAGTTACTTTGAAATAGAACCCCAAGGGTGGACGATTTCACCAAGACGCAGCCATCATGGTGAAGAGATATCAGGGAATCCTGATGATCAGTTCAATGGTGGATGGCTTATGAACACTGGCGCTGGAGACTCATACTGAGAACGAGCGAAAAAGCCTGATAACTCGGATGCAAATATTTCTATGACTTTGCCATTATTTTTTTTGTTATGCATATAATGAATCTACTTTAAGAAAAAATATTTTTGGCCACTGTATGCACCACATTTAATATCTATGCATAATAACTATGATTGTTAGGTAATATATACCATGTGGTTCTTCAACGTTATATAGCCAAAATATTGAGCGTAAGATTTTAAAACGCCTGATGTGACAGACTAAACGAACTTAGATTCATGATCAGCGCATCAGTTACCTTAAAACAAGCAATTTAGATTCTGAACTGTACTAGGTCTTAGGTGTCTACCCTCATAGGTAAACAACGCCAAACAAAATTTGGTTTTCCTATAATAATTTTTCGATTTTGTTTTGGTAGAAGAAATACTCACAGGGCTTCAAGGAGAGATCCCAGGATTTTTCCACGAAGACGTTTTCTTTACTTCTGGCAGGTTGTGAGTCGCCATGACATGCATGACGGTGTATATAAACCATGAGATGCATGACGGTGTATATGAACATAGAACATCAGCCTCGGCAAAATCTGCAGTCGTGTCACTTTCTGCATAATTTTCCTGTTACGTGCCCATGGTACTTAACGTTTATTCTCGTCTGTGAGGCTGTGGGTCCCCCGTCAGTATTAGAGGTGATGTAGATAAATGATCGTATTGTACTGTCTATTTTTCCACTAGACGTGATGCCTCTCTACATATAGTTGTCTACTTAATGTTCACGAAAACTGATATGTATGCAAGTTTTACGTTCTAAACCAAAATTAATCTAACAAACTAGAAAAGCCTCTTGCCAGAATCTGCGTAGCAGAGCTTAGTACTAGTTAGTGTGATGAGGCCTCAGTGAAATGGTTTAATTTCGTGAAGTTCAGATTGGTTTTAGCAAAGTTAGGACAAAGACTAACATATGTTTTGCTTGTTTAGAGAAACCATCGTTGACCAATGATCCATAAATGCACATGTATACCACGTGTACCCACAACGTGTACAAACCACATTTACCCGCCCCGTGTAACTACCACTTGTACTCACATGTACAAAGCACGTATACAGACCACGTGTACAAACCACGTGTACCCACCACAGGTAACTACCACGTGTACCAATAACATGTAACCACCACGGGTACCCAATCACTTCAAAGGGCAATGACCTTGCCTGCTTGTGTTTACTCCGCTGTAGCAGGTGAGCACAACTCAACCCGCTAGCGACGCAAGACTTTGTCACCACTACCTTACTGCGTGTCTCCTGCGCACCTCCTACTCCGAGAGGAGGAAGAAGACGAAGAGGAGGAAGAGATCGAGAAAAAGGAGGAAGAGGAGAAAGAGGAGGAGGAGGAAGAAGAGTTGGGGGTGACTACACCACAGATGAGCACTTGCACAGGCTGGGGTCAGCAGCCGGGGGTGGTTGGCCTTGAAGAACGCAACAACCTCCCAGCACATTGAACTTGGCTCACTACTTGCTGATGTGGTGTTGAGGTGCACGTGTGCACAGCTGTAGTGGTCAGGTGCACAGCCGTGGTGTGATGTACACAGCTGTGGTAATGTGCAGAGCTGTGGTTGTCCTGTGGTAGTGTGCAGAGCTGTGGGTGTTCTGTGGTAGAGTGCAAACCTGTGGGTGTCTTGTGGTAGTGCGCACAGCTGTGGGCGTCTTGTGGTAGTATGCAGAGCTGTGGGTGTCTTGTGGTAGTATGCAGAGCTGTGGGCGTCTTGTGGTAGTATGCAGAGCTGTGGGCGTCTTGTGGTAGTATGCACAGCTGTGGGTGTCTTGTGGTAGTATGCACAGCTGTGGGTGTCTTGTGGTGACGTGCAGAGCCTTGGTAGTGTGCAGAGTTGTGGTGGTGATGTGGTGTGCAGAGTCATGGTAGTGGTGTGGTTTGAGGAGTTGTGGGCGTGGTGTAGTGGTGAGCAGTGTGGTGGTGAGCAGTGTGGTGGTGAGCAGAGATGGGGTGGTGAGCAGAGCTGGGATGGTGAGCAGAGATAGGGTGGTGAGCAGAGCTGGGATGGTGAGCAGAGATGGGGTGGTGAGCAGAGTGTGGTGGTGTGCAGAGTTGGGGTGGTGAGCAGAGCTGGGGTGGTGAGCAGAGCTGGGGTGGTGAGCAGAGTGTGGTGGTGAGCAGAGATTGGGTGGTGAGCAGAGTGTGGTGGTGTGTAGAGTTCGGGTGGTGAGCAGAGATGGGGTGGTAAGCAGAGCTGGGGTGGTGAGCAGAGATGGGGTGGTGAGCAGAGCGTGGTGGTGAGCAGAGATGGGGTGGTGAGCAGAGCGTGGTGGTGAGCAGAGATGGGGTGGTGAGCAGAGATGGGGTGGTGAGCAGAGATGGGGTGGTGAGGTATCGTCATGGTGAAACGTTAACTGAGTG
This sequence comes from Cherax quadricarinatus, assembly GCF_038502225.1. NCBI lineage: Eukaryota > Metazoa > Arthropoda > Malacostraca > Decapoda > Parastacidae > Cherax > Cherax quadricarinatus. The sequence goes on from NC_091316.1 coordinate 8,293,607, forward strand.
AGAGTGGTGACTTTAATAGTATCAAGTGCACGTGGGTTATTAAAGCTGCAGGTTACGTCTACCATGACAATCAACAATCATTTGAAGCCTTAAAATTGGGAAAGTAAACCCTCGGTATATATATGTATATATACTGCTAAATACACCTCTCTCGGTGTATATACCCTATCACTGTGGTGCGTGCGCTGTGTTGCGGGTGTTCTGTAAATGTGGTAAATGTGTAGATGTAATGTGGTAGGGCAGGTGTAATGTGAATGTGGTGAGTGGATTTTTTTTATATTCTTACGTTATTATTAATAATAATACCACTACTACTACTACTACTACTACTACTACTACTACTACTACTACTACTACTACTACTACTACTACTACTACTGCTACTACTACTACCGGCAGAAACACACTTGTGTTATGAGGAAAATTATCAACAGCCAAGATCAGAAAAGATATCCTAAGACATTAATCACTAGTGATCCTAGCAGTAATCTGAACAATGACGCCATAAAAGGCTCTCACACCTTAGACACAGTAACATCTAATGCAGCACATGCGCCAACATTAATCATATTTAGCGAGCAGACCATTAGAGCGGAGCTCATCAAGATAGAAGTGTCTGAGAAAACAAACTTTGATAGGTCGAGGAATGTTTTACAAGCACCTTGCAAGACCTGTTCTTTAAAATGTGGCGAATCCACGCGCATCACCCAGCCATGATTCAGCACTGCCATATATGACACAGCGAGGCAGATGCAAAGTGCCACACACGGTAAGGCAACGGGACAGCCAACGATCAGAGAAGTGGTAGAGGGGGACACGGAGGTCCCACAACGGGATAACAAACGATTAGAGAAGTGGCAAATTGGGACACGGAGGTCCCACATCGGGATAACAAACGATTAGAGAAGTGGCAAAGAGGGACACGGAGGTCCCACAACGGGACAGCCAATGATCAGAGAAGTGGCAGAGAGGGACACGGAGGTCCCACAACGGGAAAATAAATAGGTAAGGAAACAAGAGAGAAGCAAGGAAGCTGGAACGAGAGCATGGAAATGGGAGAGGATGGGAACAGAAAAACAACGAGGTTGCAGAGAGAGCAAGAAAACAGGAGAGGATAAGAAGAGAGAAGCAGAGAGAAATTGAACGAAGGGCAAGGAAAAGGAATTGTCTGCGAACAAAGGGTAAAGATGTGGCATGAGATAAGAAGATAAAAGCTTCACAACGAAGGTGATGCGAGAACATACGAACAAAAACATCCACATAAATGAAAAAAAAAAAAATTGGCAATAAGACAGAAAAACACAGTAAAGACACAGCTGGAGGACAGTGACACCACCAACCCTCGAACACAACAGTGACACCACCAACCCTCGAACACAACAGTGACACCACCAACCCTCGAACACAACAGTGACACCACCAACCCTCGAACACAACAGTGACACCACCAACCCTCGAACACAATAGTGACACCACCAACCATCAAACACAACAGTGACACCACCAACCCTCGAACACAACAGTGACACCACCAACCATCAAACACAACGGTGACACAACCAACCCTCGAACACAACAGTGACACCACCAACCCTCAAACACAACGGTGACACCACCAATCCTCGAACACAACGGTGACACCACCAACCCTCGAACACAACAGTGACACCAACCCTCAAACACAACGGTGACACCACCAATCCTCGAACACAACGGTGACACCACCAACCCTCGAACACAACAGTGACACCAACCCTCAAACACAACGGTGACACCACCAATCCTCGAACACAACGGTGACATCACCAAACCTCAAACACAAAGGTGACACCACCAAACCTCAAACACAACAGTGACACCACCAACCGTAAACACAACAGTGACACCTTAAACCTTGTAACGTAAACTGAACAAAACCACCCACTGTGTTCAATCGTTTTAGTGTTATGGTATAAAACATTTGATTTTGATACCGACAATTTGGTTTAAGACACGTGAGCGACCAGGAGGATATGTTAATTAGATCAAGGTCCCAAGACCGAAATGTTTTCTAATAAATATATAGCTTCTTAAGTTTGTTCTAGATTAGTCCAGGTACTGATAGTATTACGTACAGGCCCTGTAGGCGCAACACTGTCCATCATTCCCTGTACCTTCCTACAGTCTATCCATCATTCCCTGTACCTTCCTACAGTCTGTTCATCATTCCCTGTACCTTCCTACAGTCTGTCCATCATTCCCTGTACCTTCCTACAGTCTGTCCATCATTCCCTGTACCCTCCTACAGTCTGTCCATCATTCCCTGTACCTTCCTACAGTCTGGTCATCATTCCCTGTACCCTCCTACAGTCTTATCCATCATTCCCTGTACCTACCTACAGTCTGTCCATCATTCCCTGTACCCTCCTACAGTCTTATCCATCATTCCCTGTACCTTCCTACAGTCTGTCCATCATTCCCTGTACCTTCCTACAGTCTGTCCATCATTCCCTGTAACCTCCTACAGTCTGTCCATCATTCCTTGTACCTTCCTACAGTCTGTCCATCCTTCCCTGTACCCTCCTACAGTCTATCCATCATTCTCTGTACCTTCCTACAGTCTGTCCATCATTCCCTGCACCTTCCTACAGTCTGTCAATCATTCCCTGTACCCTCCTACAGTCTGTCCATCATTCCCTGTACCCTCCTACAGTCTGTCCATCATTCCCTGTACCTTCCTACAGTCTGTCCATCATTCCCTGTACCTTCCTACAGTCTGTCCATCATTCCTTGTACCTTCCTACAGTCTGTCTATCATTCCCTGTACCTTCCTACAGTCTGTCCATCATTCCCTGTACCTTCCTACAGTCTGGCCATCATTCCCTGTACCCTCCTACAGTCTGTCCATCATTCCCTGTACCTTCCTACAGTCTGGCCATCATTCCCTGTACCTTCCTACAGTCTGTCCATCATTCCCTGTACCTTCCTACAGTCTGTCCATCATTCCCTGTATCTTCCTACAGTCTGGCCATCATTCCCTGTACCTTCCTACAGTCTGGCCATCATTCCCTGTACCTTCGTAAAGTCCAGGAATTTCCTAAAGTTGTCTTCCGCGCATGTCCTCATGATGTTGGCGGCGTCCTCAAGCAGTGCTATGTTGGCATGTAGCCTCATTGGCGGCCGTTGGCATATTCTAGGAGAAGTATTGGGGTTAAGACCGACCCTTGGGGAACACCGCTAGTTACACTGGCCCACCCTGACATTTTCACCCTCACACACTGACTCTTTGTTGTCCCTCGCTAAGGTAAGTCATGACAGTACTCTGCTCGACACCTAACCTGATTCTCCTGTTTGTGTAGCGGTCTCCTGTGTGGTACTGTGTCCCTGGCAGCTTGGTTCTTGAGTTACACGCAAACACGGAAAGAAGGAGGGAGGGAGGGAAGGAGGGAAGACAGGCAAGGATGAAGAGCGGAAGAGATACAGGAAAGAAAAATGGAGAAAGAAAATAACTGGGAAGAGCAAAAGAGATTCAAGAAAGAAGGGAGAGAGAAAGAGTAAAGAAGAATGACATGAAGGAAAGGTAGAAGGCAGACAGAAATGTAAGGAGACAGGGCAGAAGGGAGGCAGTGTAGAGAAGAGGCAAGGTAGAAGGGAGGCAGGGTAGAAGAGAAGCAGGGTAGAGGTGAGGCAGGGTAGATGAGAGAGACAGTAGATGGAAGGCAGCGTAGGTGGAAGACAGGGTAGATGGAAAGGAGGCAGGGTAGATGAGAGGGAAGCAGGGTAGATAGGAGGGAGGCATGGTAGATGTGATGGAGGCAGGGTAGGTGGGAGGGAGGCACGGTAGATGGGAGGAAGGCAGGGTAGGTGGGAGGGAGGCAGGGTAGGTGGGAGGTAGGCAGGAAGTGCGGAAAGAAGACAGGAGCAGCAGAAGAGAGTAGGTACCTCAGCCTGGCTCAGGGCCGCACTACTGGAGTAGGAACACTCTCGAAAGCCTTCATAAGTAAAGATAAAGCAAATCAGAAGTGATCAGGGGAAGGCAACGAAGGAGAGAGAGAAAGAGAGAAGAAAGATTGGAGAGACAAAGAGGGAGGGAAGGTGGGACAAAACTGAGGATGGAAATACTGAAATGAATGATTGCATAGATGGAAGACAGGAAGAAGTAAGGGGAGGATGCCTGAGCAGTGAACGGGTCCAACAGCTGCAGCAGTAACAGCAATAACAGTTGCACCACCAACAACAGCAGAAGAACCAACAGCACCCTCAACAGTACCAGTGGCAGCACAAAGACGATAGTAATAAAGTTGGTAGAATTACCGACAACATGTAAAGTAAAAGGACACAAGTGCAACTAATGTGACATTTTATTGTGGCAACGTTTCGCTCTCCAGGAACTTTATCAAGCCATTGATAAAGCTCCTGGAGAGCGAAACGTTGCCACAATGTCACATTAGTTGCACTTGTGTCCTTTTACTTTACATACAAAGACGATAGCAGGAGCAACAGTTGTACCAGCTGAAGAAGCAGTAGAGTCAACAGTAGCCCTAACAGTAGGAGTAGCATCAACAGTAGCCCTCACAGTAGGAATAGCATCAACAGTAGCCTTAACAGTAGAAAAGCAGCATCAACAATAGCCCTAACAGTAAGAGTAGCATCAACAGTAGCCCTAACGGTAGGAGCAGCATCAACACTAAGAGTAGCATCAATAGTAGTAGCAATTACACCAACAGCAACATCAGCAGTACCACCAATAAAGGCATCAACATCAATAGCACTAACAACAGCAACAACACCAACAGCAGCGGCGGCAGTAGTAACAGTAGCAGCAACAGTAAAAGAAGTAGCACCAACATTATCAGCAGTAGTACCGACAGTAGCAGGAGTAGCGTCAACACTGGCAGCAGTAACACCAACAGTAGCAGCAATAACACCAACAGAACAGCAGCAGCAGTGGCGCCAATAGTAGCAGCAGTAACACAGCAGCAGTAGCACCAACAACAGTAGCGGTAGCACCAATAGCAGCAGTTATGACACCAACAGCAGAAGCAGTAACACCAACAGTAAAAGCAGTAGCACCAACAGTAGCAACAATAACACCAACAGCGGCACCAGTAGCATCAACAGTAGCAACAGAACCAGCAATAATAGGAGCAGTAGCATCCACTGTAGCGCCAGTAGCACCAACAGCACCACCCGCTCTAAAAGTACCCACCGAAATGGTCTCCACAGCCGCAGCTGCAGCATCCACCGCACTAGAAACAGCAGCAACAGCATTCGCAACAGCAACAGCCGCAACAGAAGCATCAGTAGAAGCAACAGCAATCACAGTAGAAGCAGCAGCAGTCACAGCAGTAGAAGCAGCAGCAGCAGCAGTCACAGCCGCCGCAGCGGCCACAGCAGCTGCAGCAGCCACAGCAAACGCAGCCAAGAGGGAGGGTGAGTGAACTAGAGGCTCGGCGCTTGTCCTTACCGTGACTTTCACAGACGGAAACGCGCACCATCACACTATTTTCATTTGATTTGCTTGCCTGTGTTCCCTGGGCGGCTCCTACTGCCTCCGCTCACTCAAGTGTAGAATAGCCTCTATTGTAGCGCGCACACCTTCTTGTAGCTGAATGCACCAGTCTATTGTAGGTGGAATGATCAGTCTATTGTAGGTATGCGAGCCTGTCTATTTTCTTGGGCCAGTCTAAGTGCTCGGGTAGTCTATTACAGGTGCATCGTCAATCTATTGTAAGTGCATTGTTGGTCTATTGTAAGGATCACAGAACCGTCTATTATAGCCAACAATATGCGTAGAAGATAATTTACTTCACGTGTAAAGATGAGTCTGGGAGGGAGGGAGAGAGAGAGAGGGAGAGGGGAAGACAGAGAGACAGACACAGACACAGACACAGACACAGACACAGACACAGACACAGACACACACACACACACACACACACACACACACACACACACAAACGGGTGAGTACACACAGCTGTTCACCACATTCCCACCCACACCTGCTCACGCACTCACACTCACCCAGCAGGCTGGCTTCATTCACTGTTTACTTACAACCATCATTCAACTGGTCATATACACATTCATTCACATATCACTACATCACCTCTACCTACCTCTCATCCACACTATGTATATATGTATGTTTATATATATATATATATATATATATATATATATTATATATATATATATATATATATTATATATATATATATATATATATATTTATATATATATATATATATAAACATACATATATACATAGTTTATTTTATTTAATGTTGATAAAAAAGTGAATAGATAGTGTGGATGAGAGGGGGGTGGAAATCTTTAGCTCAAGTACTTTCGCACTTCTCAGTGCCTCATCAGGAGCTATGCAATGTTGCAAGGTTGCAAATGAAGGAGTGAGGGAATTTTTTCTCAGAATAGCGCAGAGTGGGCATGTCGCCTCCTCCTGGCTCTCTTGTGGCTTGTCTTGCATAGTTAAGATCGCATATATATATATATATATATATATATATATATATATATATATATATATATATATATATATATATATATATATATATATATATATATATACGCATTTTGTATATATTTTTAACACAGTGGCCGTTTCTCACACAGGCAAGAGTGAAGAAGAAAACATATGCACCATCACTTGCCATGTGTACCATATGTACAAATCCCCACACGATATTTATATAAAGAGCAGCCACATTCCTTCTCAATTCTGAATCCCTTCATATATATTTCCAAGCTCGCACTCCAACAGCACTCTAAACCTTCCCCCCATAACCATCCGCGTCCACCCACTCTGGTTTAACACAACGTTTGCTTTTTTGAATGTTTAAGTTCGTGCCTCTCACTACCTGGTTCACACCCTCCTTCCACTGCTTTTTTTCTGATATCCTTTATACCTAGTTATCCAGTGAAGCTATCACTTAACTCCTCCTATTCACCTCGTCTTTATGTACCCTCTCATTTATTTTGTTGTGCGCTCCTCTTCCTATTTGGCCACGACCTCTTCACAACCTCCCTCTTTACCTTTTTTAGTCACATCTTTAATTTAAAATAATATATAGATATTTGTCTTTTTCATTAATTATTCTCTGCATAATATGAATATTGCCATATATATGCAGCGTATATATACGTACCCAATGTATATGTAGCGTGCATATACGTACCTATGTATATGAAGTGTGTATATACGTATCTATGTATATATATATTCTTCAGAGTCATAATCATACCACGGGTGGGGTTAGAATCCGCGATCAGAGGTTGCTGTCGTCGTACCTAATAAGCGGAACATGCCGAACTCCCTTAAAAATTTTCATTCTGCTAATTCGGCCGTAAAGGCCAAACTCGCCGGTTCAGCCTAATCGGCACGACATTATTACCATAACTATTAATTTAGTAGCAGCACAGACAGCAGCTGTATGACTACTAGTTGCAACAGCAGTAGCAACACAGCTGAGCTAGCAGGCTTTCACGGGTGGCAGTGCTGCGTACTCTGAGCTAGCAGGCTTTCACGGGTGGCAGTGCTGCGTACTCTGAGCTAGCAGGCTTTCACGGGTGGCAGTGCTGCGTACTCTGAGCTAGCAGGCTTTCACAGGTGGCAGTGTTGCGTACTCTGAGCTAGCAGGCTTTCACAGGTGGCAGTGTTGCGTACTCTGAGCTAGCAGGCTTTGACAGGTGGCAGTGTTGCGTACTCTGAGCTAGCAGGCTTTCACAGGTGGCAGTGTTGCGTACTCTGAGCTAGCAGGCTTTCACAGGTGGCAGTGTTGCGTACTCTGAGCTAGCAGGCTTTCACAGGTGGCAGTGTTGCGTACTCTGAGCTAGCAGGCTTTCACAGGTGGCAGTGTTGCGTACTCTGAGCTAGCAGGCTTTCACAGGTGGCAGTGTTGCGTACTCTGAGCTAGCAGGCTTTCACAGGTGGCAGTGTTGCGTACTCTGAGCTAGCAGGCTTTCACAGGTGGCAGCTGAGCTAGCAGCTTTCACAGGTGGCAGTGTTGCGTACTCTGAGCTAGCAGGCTTTCACAGGTGGCAGTGTTGCGTACTCTGAGCTAGCAGGCTTTCACGGGTGGCAGTGTTGCGTACTCTGAGCTAGCAGGCTTTCACGGGTGGCAGTGTTGCGTACTCTGAGCTAGCAGGCTTTCACGGGTGGCGTTGCGTACTCTGAGCTAGCAGGCTTTCACGGGTGGCAGTGTTGCGTACTCTGAGCTAGCAGGCTTTCACAGGTGGCAGTGTTGCGTACTCTGAGCTAGCAGGCTTTCACAGGTGGCAGTGTTGCGTACTCTGAGCTAGCAGGCTTTCACAGGTGGCAGTGTTGCGTACTCTGAGCTAGCAGGCTTTCACAGGTGGCAGTGTTGCGTACTCTGAGCTAGCAGGCTTTCACGGGTGGCAGGGTTGCGTGAGCTAGCAGGCTTTCACAGGTGGCAGTGTTGCGTACTCTGAGCTCTTTCACAGGTGGCAGTGTTGCGTACTCTGAGCTAGAGCTAGCAGGCTTTCACGTACTCTGAGCTAGCAGGCTTTCACAGGTGGCAGTGTTGCGTACTCTGAGCTAGCAGGCTTTCACAGGTGGCAGTGTTGCGTACTCTGAGCTAGCAGGCTTTCACAGGTGGCAGGTCACAGGTGGCAGTGTTGCGTACTCTGAGCTAGCAGGCTTTCACAGGCTTTCACAGGTGGCAGTACTCTGAGCTAGCAGGGTCTCTGAGCTAGCTGCGTACTCTGAGCTAGCAGGCTTTCACGGGTGGCAGTGCTGCGTACTCTGAGCTAGCAGGCTTTCACAGGTGGCAGTGTTGCGTACTCTGAGCTAGCAGGCTTTCACAGGTGGCAGTGTTGCGTACTCTGAGCTAGCAGGCTTTCACAGGTGGCAGTGTTGCGTACTCTGAGCTAGCAGGCTTTCACAGGTGGCAGTGTTGCGTACTCTGAGCTAGCAGGCTTTCACAGGTGGCAGTGTTGCGTACTCTGAGCTAGCAGGCTTTCACAGGTGGCAGTGTTGCGTACTCTGAGCTAGCAGGCTTTCACAGGTGGCAGTGTTGCGTACTCTGAGCTAGCAGGCTTTCACAGGTGGCAGTGTTGCGTACTCTGAGCTAGCCAGACAACACCAACAGGAAGGGACCGGTCTTAGGATAGATTATGATTCATTCACGTTATCAGCGTCGCAGGTGAAAACAGTGAAGAAAGCTTCACATGTGACTAGGGTCGAGGCTTTAACTCAAGCAGATTGGTTGCTTTGCTGACTGCCCGGCCAACCAGGCTGTTGCTGAACTCAGAACACTAGCGAATGCAGTGCCTTATCAAGTCATAACTTTCTCTACAAAGAGCAAAACGTCGTCTCATTAGAACTTAGTTATACAGCATGTAACTTTCCTCTACGAGGTGTTGGTTCTAGTGGTATGTTCGTCCGCAGAGCCATTACAACCTGGTTGATCTGGCAGGTGACGAGAGTCATTCCACATTCCTAGCAGATCATCCTGCCAGGTGTGGAAGGTAGTTAATTAACCTTAAAGGTAAGTCACCCCGGAACTTACATCACGTATTGAGGGATTTTCTAAGAAATTGGAGATAGGAAGGTAGTGTTCCAGGTGGAGGGTAGTGAAGCGACACCACCACTACCACCCCCCACCATCACCACCACCACCCACCATCATCACCATCACCACTACCACCACCACCACCACCAATCACTATCACCACTACCACCACCACCACCAATCACTATCACCACTACCACCACCACACCACTATTACCACAACACCACCGTCACCACAACTACACTACCACCACCACTACACTATCAACACTACGCAACCAGCATCGGTCACCACTCTACAACACATGTCATACTGAGGTGGATGTCAATCCATCACAGAGACAAATATGGATATGAAGGAAGTAATAAGAAGGTACACGAAGGATGGAGGAAGAAAAGCAGGAATTATGGGAAAAAAGGGTTGAGGGGACATGAGGATTTAGTGAGGGAAGAAAAGTGGAAAGGAGAGAGGAATGCAGGTAGGAGGAAGGAAGGAAGGAAGGAATGAAGGATGGAAGGTAGGTATATAGGAAGAAGGGAGACAGGAAGAGAGGGAGGGAGGGAGGTGAGGGAGCTTCCGACGACCTTGAACATGATGGCACTGTGTGGGCCAGCGACCCCAAGAGTCGTAGCTGGTCCAGCAACACTCAACCCCTCCAACACTCCCTCCCACTATCCCTCCAATCATCATACCCCTAACTTCCCCCCCTCACCAGCCCCCTCACTACCACCACTACCGCCACCACCACTACCATCACCACCACTACCGCTAACATCACTATCGCCACCGCCACCGCCACTACCACTACCACCACCATTAATATACCTACCTACATAGGGAGTAATAACGAGTCACATGGCACTAAGACTCTACATAAACACAGTAATTAATACACAGTGCTGCTGAAGATGGCCTTGGAACGCAGGCGAGAAAGATATATGATAATATACACCTGGAAAATTCTAGAGGGATTAGTGCCAAACTTGCACACGAAAATCACTCCCTATGAAAGCAAAAGACTCGGCAGGAGATGCAACATCCCCCACCCCCCATCAATGAAAAACAGGGGGCGCCACGAGTACACTAAGAGACAACATAATATGTGTGTCAGGGGACCAAGACTGTTCAACTGCCTCCCAGTATACATAAGGGGCATTATCAATAGACCCCTGGCTGTCTTCAAGAAGGCACTGTACAGGCACCTAAAGTCAGTACCTGACCAGCCGGGCTGTGGTTCGTATGTCGGTTTACGTGCGGCCAGCAGTAACAGCCTGGTTGATCAGGCTCTGATGCACCACGAGACCTGGTCACGGACCCGGTAGCAGGGGCGCAAATCCTCGAAACCCCTCCAGGTAACGAGTCGAGCCTTGGCTCCTAGCCATGCCTCTTAACTAGTCTTTACCGGGTTCACTTCCTATCCTCGCAGGCTCTATCGTACCTATTCTTAAAGCCATGTAAGAAGCCACCACTTCATACTACTGTCTCCACGTGGCCTTTAACAGTTTTACTGGCCAGGCTATCAGCCAGGTCCGGTCTGGGACCGGGCCGCGGGGGCAGTGACCCAGGGATTTGGAGGCAGGTGATCTAGAGGTGAAATTGTCTGTATAATTAACAGAACTGTCGATTAAGCGTTAAGTCATTTCAAAGCGCAGGTGAGTTGCTAACAACCTGACTGATCAGTGACTTGGGGCCGCGATGACCAGACTATCCGGTCTCCAATGTTACCTGCGCTGACCCACACAGGTGCAGCGCTTAATAAGATACAAGCAGCAACAAAAACGACAAAAACAAAAGTAACCACAATGAAAATAAAACAGCGACGACCACTATTACTACGAGCACAGCTACGACTACTACGACTGCGCTGACTACGACTAGTGCTACTACTACAGCGATAACAAAAGTAATGTGGCATCTGGTCAGGTCACGTGTTGAATCACAAATGATCTAAATCTCAACACTTGTCATTCTCAGCAGCTGCCAGTACAGCCTACTGTTTACCTCTCACACCCACTACACCACTGTCCACCTCTTACCCACTGCTCCACTCTCTGCCTCTCACACCTACTGCTCCACTATCACACACACCCAATGCTCCACTCTCTACCTCTCACCCACTGTCACACACCCACACCCACCCATAGTTCCACTTTCACACCCACTGTTCTGCTGTCTACTTCTCAAAGCCATTGATGACCTATCATACACACACACACACACACACACACACACACACACACATACACACACACATTATACATATAAAGTGAAGTGGATATAATGTGAAGTGTATACTATCATCAGTGAAGAGTGACATCGCGTGAGGAAGTGGGATGTATGACTCAAGAAATCGTAATGACACGATTGCAAACAAACTATACCCCCGGCCGGGATTGAACCCGCGGTCATAGAGTCTCAAAACTCCAGCCCGTCGCGTTAGCCACTAGACCAGCTAGCCACAATAAGATTCATCCAACTAGGTATATTTCTACACCATAGGAAGGTTAGCACAGGCACCTCTGTGACCACAAATGCATTTGTGGTCACAGAGGTGCCTGTGAAAGAGAGAGTTCAAAAACGAAAGGAGAAATGGGAGGAAATGAAAAAGGAGAGTTTACCTGGAGAGCAGAATAACCCAGGATCAAATGGAAGGACAAGCACACCCCCCAGAAACACCTGCAGAAGGACTCCAGCCACGACACCCCCAAGGCAACTGAACAATCCAAACCAACCATCACACACCGATCCCTCTGTTTCCACTCCCCGCACCACAGTTACAGTATTAGAACAGAAGTTGAAGGTTTGGTACACAAATGCAGATGGATTAACGAATAAACATGAGGAATGGCAATAAAGAATCAATGAGAAGTCCCCAGACATCATAGCAGTTACAGAAACAAAACTCACGGAGACAATAACAGATGCAATCTTCCCACCAGGATACCAGATCATGAGGAAAGATAGAAGGGGCAGGGGGGGAGGTGGGGTTGCTCTGCTCGTAAAAAACAGATGGAAATTCGAGAAAATGGAAGGCATAGATGAGACGGGAGAAAGAGACTACATAGCAGGTACACTTCAGTCTGGGGAACACAAAGTGGTCATTGCAGTGATGTATAATCCACCACAGAACTGCAGGAGGCCAAGAGAGGAATATGAAGAGAGCAACAGAGCAATGGTGGACACACTTGCTGAGGTGGCAAGAAGAGCTCATTCCAGCAGAGCAAAGTTGCTGGTTATGGGGGATTTCAACCACAGGGAGATCGACTGGGAAAACCTGGAGCCACATGGGGGTCCCGAAACATGGAGCGCCAGGATGTTGGACGTGGTGCTGGAAAACCTCTTGCACCAACATGTTAAGGACACTACCAGAGTGAGAGGGGAGGATGAACCAGCAAGATTGGACCTTGTGTTCACCCTGGGCAGCTCAGACATTGAGGACATCAAGTATGAGAGTCCCCTAGGAGCTAGCGACCACGTGGTTCTGTGCTTTGAATACATAGTAGAGCTGCAAGTGGAGAGAATAACAGGAGTTGAATGGGAAAAGCCTGACTATAAAAGAGGGGACTACATAGGGTTGAAGAACTTCCTGCGGGAGGTCCAGTGGGACAGAGAACTGGCAGGAAAGCCAGTAAATGAAATGATGGAATATGTAACAACAAAATGCAAGGAGGCAGTGGAAAAGTTTATTCCCAAGGGCAACAGTAACAACGGGAAGACCAGAACGAGCCCCTGGTTTACCCGACGGTGTAAGGAGGCAAAAACAAAGTGCAATAGAGAATGGAAAAAGTACAGAAGGCAGAGAACACACGAAAATAGGGAGATCAGTCGCAGAGCTAGGAATGAGTATGCACAGGTAAGGAGGGAGGCCCAGCGACAGTATGAAAATGACATAGCATCGAGAATCAAAACTGACCCGAAACTGTTGTATAGCCACATCAGGAGGAAGACAACAGTCAAAGACCAGGTGATCAGATTAAGGACAGAAGGTGGAGAACTCACAAGAAATGATCAGGAGGTATGTGAGGAGCTGAACAGGAGATTTAAGGAAGTTTTTACAGTAGAGACAGGAAGGGCTGTGGGAAGACAGCACAGAAGGGAACATCAAGAGGGAATATACCAACAAGTGTTGGATGACATACGAACAACTGAGGAGGAGGTGAAGAAGCTCTTAAGTGACCTTGACACCTCAAAGGCGATGGGACCGGACAACATCTCCCCATGGCTCCTTAGAGAAGGAGCAGAGATGCTGTGCGTGCCTCTAACCACAATCTTCAACACATCCCTTGAAACTGGGCAACTACCTGAGAAATGGAAGACAACTAATGTAGTCCCCATATTTAAGAAAGGAAACAGAAACGAGGCACTAAACTACAGACCTGTGTCTCTGACATGTATTGTGTGCAAAGTCATGGAGAAGATTATCAGGAGGAGAGTGGTCGAACACCTGGAAAGGAACAAGATTATAAATGAAAACCAGCATGGGTTCATGGAAGGCAAATCCTGTATCACAAACCTCCTGGAGTTTTATGACAAGGTAACAGAAGTAAGACACGAGAGAGAGGGGTGGGTAGATTGCGTTTTCCTAGACTGCAGGAAGGCCTTTGACACAGTTCCCCACAAGAGATTAGTGCAGAAGCTGGAGGATCAGGCGCATGTAAAAGGGAGGGCACTGCAATGGATAAAGGAATACCTGACAGGGAGGCAGCAACGAGTCATGGTACGTGAAGAGGTATCGCAGTGGGCGCCTGTTACGAGCGGGGTCCCACAGGGGTCAGTTCTAGGACCAGTGCTATTTTTGATATATGTGAACGACATGATGGAAGGAATAGACTCTGAAGTGTCCCTGTTCGCAGATGACGTGAAGTTGATGAGAAGAATTAAATCGGACGAGGATGAGGCAGGACTGCAAAGAGACCTGGACAGGCTGGACATGTGGTCCAGTAACTGGCTTCTCGAATTCAATCCAGCCAAATGCAAAGTCATGAAGACTGGGGAGGGGCAAAGAAGACCACAGACAGAGTATAGGCTAGGTGGACAAAGACTACAGACCTCACTCAGGGAGAAAGACCTTGGGGTGACCATAACACCGAGCACATCACCGGAGGCACACATCAACCAAATAACTGCTGCAGCATACGGGCGCCTGGCAAACCTGAGAATAGCGTTCCGATACCTTAATAAGGAATCGTTCAAGACACTGTACACTGTGTATGTTAGGCCCATACTGGAGTATGCAGCACCAGTCTGGAACCCACACCTGGTCAAGCACGTCAAGAAGTTAGAGAAAGTACAAAGGTTTGCAACAAGGCTAGTCCCAGAGCTCAAGGGAATGTCGTACGAGGAAAGGTTAAGGGAAATCGGACTGACGACACTGGAGGACAGAAGGGTCAGGGGAGACATGATAACGACATACAAGATACTGCGGGGAATAGACAAGGTGGACAGAGATAGGATGTTCCAGAGAGGGGACACAGGGACAAGGGGTCACAACTGGAAGCTGAAGACTCAGACGATTCACAGGGACGTTAGGAAGTATTTCTTCAGTCATAGAGTTGTCAGCAAGTGGAATAGCCTAGCAAGTGAAGTAGTGGAGGCAGGAACCATACATAGTTTTAAGAAGAGGTATGACAAAGCTCAGGAAGCAGAGAGAGAGAGGACCCAGTAGCGATCAGTGAAGAGGCGGGGCCAGGAGCTGAGTCTCGACCCCTGCAACCACAATTAGGTGAGTACAATTAGGTGAGTACACACACAAACACACACACAAACACACACACAATGTTACACCTCTCCAACCTACTGTTCCACTGTCACATCCCCTGTTCCACTGTCACACACTCATTGTTCCACTGTCACATCCACTGTTCCACTGTCACATCTACTGTTCCACTGTCACACACCCATTGTTCCACTGTCACATCCCCTGTTCCACTGTTACACACCCAATGTTCCATTGTCACATTCACTGTTCCACTGTCACATCTACTGTTCCACTGTCACACACCCATTGTTCCACTGTCACACACCCACTGTTCCACTGTCACACACCCATGGTTCCAATATCACACCCACTGTTCCACTGTCACACCCAGTGTTCCACTATCACACCCACTGTTCCACTGTCACACCCACTGTTTCTGACCATCTTACATTTTTCCAGTCCAACATGAAAGTCTTCCTTTCCCTCCCCATCTTATTTGGTTCTTCTTCCCCCTTTTAACAGGTTCCCCCTTCCAGCTTAATGGGTTCCCCATTCTCCCTGTTAATGGGCTTCCCCCTCCCCTCCCAAAATCTTCACCCTTACTCCCTTCTCTAACTCCCCACCTTATCCCCCTCCTTCATGGGGCCTTTACCCCATGTTTAAGGTTTCCTGAACTCTCATAACTCTACCCCAACATATATTTCCCCCCCTCCCTCCCCTCCCCTCCCTTGCTTCCCCTCCCCTCCCTTTCCTTGTAACAATCTCCTCCTTTCCAATCATGCTTGCTGTAAGTCCCTGATTTTTTTCTTTCCTCAGATTACTAGTCTTCCTGTTACTGTTGTCTTGACTGTTGTTCATACTAGTTGTCTTCCTGTTACTGTTGTCTTGACTGCTGTTCATGCTAGATGTCTTCCTGTTACTGTTGTCTTGAATGTTGTTCATACTAGTTGTCTTCCTGTTACTGTTGTCTTGACTGTTGTTCATACTAGTTGTCTTCCTGTTACTGTTGTCTTGACTGTTGTTCATGCTAGTTGACTTCCTGTTACTGTTGTCTTGACTGTTGTTCATACTAGTTGTCTTCCTGTTACTGTTGTCTTGACTGTTGTTCATACTAGTTGTCTTCCTGTTACTGTTGTCTTGACTGTTGTTCATACTAGTTGTCTTCCTGTTACTGTTGTCTTGACTGTTGTTCATACTAGTTGTCTTCCTGTTACTGTTGTCTTGACTGTTGTTCATACTAGTTGTCTTCCTGTTACTGTTGTCTTGACTGTTGTTCATACTAGTTGTCTTCCTGTTACTGTTGTCTCGACTGTTGTTCATACTAGTCTTCCTGTTACTGTTGTCTCGACTGTTGTTCATACTAGTTGTCTTCCTATTACTGTTGTCTTGACTGTTGTTCATACTAGTTGTCTTCCTGTTACTGTTGTCTCGACTGTTGTTCATACTAGTCTTCCTGTTACTGTTGTCTCGACTGTTGTTCATACTAGTTGTCTTCATATTACTGTTGTCTTGACTGTTGTTCATATTAGTTGTCTTCCTATTACTGTTGTCTTGATTGTTGTTCATATTAGTTGTCTTCCTATTACTGTTGTCTTGACTGTTGTTCATATTAGTTGTCTTCCTGTTACTGTTGTCTTGACTGTTGTTCATATTAGTTGTCTTCATGTTACTGTTGTCTTGACTGTTGTTCATACTAGTTGTCCTCCTGTTACTGTTGTTCATACTAGTTGTCTTCCTATTACTGTTGTCTTGACTGCTGTTCATACTGTCTTCCTGTTACTGTTGTCTTGATTATTATTCGTACTAGTTGTCTTCCTGTTACTGTTGTCTTGATTATTATTCGTACTAGTTGTCTTCCTGTTACTCTTGTCTTGACTGTTGTTCATACAAGTTGTCTTCCTGTTACTGTTGTCTTGACTGTTGTTCATAGTAGTTGTCTTCCTGGGTAGGAGACTTGGACCTGCCTCGCATGGTCCAGTATGCATACTGCAGTGTTCCTTCTTTCTTATGTTCTTAGGTACTGTTGTCTTGACTGTTGCTCATACTAGCTGTCTTCCTGTTACTGTTGTCTTGATTGTTGCGCATACTAGTTTTCCTGTTACTGTTATTGAAACTGGTTATATTCCTGCTACTATTGTCTTGACAGTTGACAGTTTTCCTGTTACCGTTGTTTTGACTGTTCGCATTGGTCTTCCTGTTACTATTATGACTTGCCCCTAGCTCTCTTCTTGTCACTGTTGTCTTGTCTGTTGACACTAGTTCTCTTCTTGCTTTTGTCGCTAGTTGTCGTCTTGTCATGTTGTCTTGACTGTTGTCACCACTTGTCCTCAGCACCATGATGTCGTCTTGTCATGTTGTCTTGACTGTTGTCACCACTTGTCCTCAGCACCATGATGGGTTGACAACGTCATCCTCAGCACCATGATGAGTTGACAACGTCATCCTCAGCACCATGATGGGTTGACAACGTCATCCTCAGCACCATGATGAGTTGACAACGTCATCCTCAGCACCATGATGGACTGACAACGTCATCCTCAGCACCATGATGGGTTGACAACGTCATCCTCAGCACCATGATGGGTTGACAACGTCATCCTCAGCACCATGATGGACTGACAACGTCATCCTCAGTACCATGATGGGTTGACAACGTCATCCTCAGCACAATGATGAGTTGACGTCATTCTCAGCACCATGATGGGTTGACAACGTCATCCTCAGCACCATGATGGACTGACAACGTCATCCTCAGTACCATGATGGGGTGACAACGTCATCCTCAGCCCCACACCTCCTTCTATCCTTACTCCTTCACCAGCATCCTCCAGCATAACGGTATCGAGTTGATTGGTTGGCCGGAGTTGTACAGGCCCCAATCAACAAGTCTGCGACCTATCCCCTCCAGCTGGACCTACACCTGCTCTTAAGGTCCACCTCACGTAGCTTCAACCCGACCCAGCTGATCTTATGAACTCTCCTGGGATAACACTGTCTTACCCTCTCCTATTATGGCAGTGGGTCTTGATTTTTGTGTTGCAGCGCTGAGATTGTTAGTGTTAAGGATGTTGCAGTGCCGAGAATGTTGCAGCGCTAAGAATGTTGCAGTGCTGATAATGGTACAGTGTTGAGGATGTTGCAGTGCTGAGAATGTTGCAGTGTTAAGGATGTTGCAGTGATGAGAATGTTGCAGTGTTGAAGATGTTGCAGTGATGAGAATGTTGGAGTGTTAAGGATGTTGCAGTGCTGAGAATGTTGCAGTGTTGAGGATGTTGCAATGCTGAGGATGTTGCAGTGCTGAGAATGTTACAATGTTGAGGATGTTGCAGTGCTGAGAATGTTACAATGTTGAGGATGTTGCAGTGCTGAGAATGTTGCAGCGCTAAGAATGTTGCAGTGCTGAAAATGTTACAATGTTGAGGATGTTGCAGTGCTGAGAATGTTGCAGCGCTAAGAATGTTGCAGTGCTGAAAATGTTACAATGCTGAGGATGTTGCAGTGCTGAGAATGTTACAATGTTGAGGATGCTGCAGTGCTGAGAATGTTACAGTGCCGAGAATGTTGCAGTGCTGAGAATGTTACAGTGCCGAGAATGTTGCAGTGCTGAGAATGTTACAGTGTTGAGGATGTTGCAGTGCTGAGAATGTTACAATGTTGAGGATGTTGCAGTGCTGAGAATGTTACAATGTTGAGGATGTTGCAGTGCTGAGAATGTTACAATGTTGAGGATGTTGCAGTGCTGAGAATGTTACAATGTTGAGGATGTTGCAGTGCTGAGAATGTTACAATGTTGAGGATGTTGCAGTGCTGAGAATGTTACAATGTTGAGGATGTTGCAGTGCTGAGAATGTTACAGTGCCGAGAATGTTGCAGTGCTGAGAATGTTACAGTGTTGAGGATGTTGCAGTGCTGAGAATGTTACAGTGTTGAGGATGTTGCAGTGCTGAGAATGTTACAATGTTGAGGATGTTGCAGTGCTGAGAATGTTACAATGTTGAGGATGTTGCAGTGCCGAGAATGTTGCAGCGCTGAGAATAATGAACAATAATTTGAAAAGTGTTCAAGACTAATGAGGTGAACAGCTCTGCAAGCTGAGGGACTGATCCCCCTTAACACAACTTCTTCAAGGTTGATGGACTGATCACATCATCTTTACCACTCCACTGCTGCTGTCTCCTCTGTATTCGACTGAAGAGGCTTGCTGTACAGGCGAAACGTTTCGGAACTAGAGACACCCAACTGTTTCACATCTCTCATTCATTTATTGCACATGTCTCAACCAACTGTTGCACATATCTCACTCAACTGTTGCACATATCTCACTCATCTGTTGCACATGTCTCACTCATCTGTTGCACATGTCTCAACCAACTGTTGCACATGTCTCACTCGTCTGTTGCACATCTCTCACTCAACTACTTGCCATCTACCTGTCTACACGCAAGATTAAAATCACAGGATTTTATACAGCATATAATTCATATAAGAGGCAGCGCCAGGAGCTGTGAAATGACAACAGCCCTTCCTCGCCCCCCCCCCCGCACCAACTACAACTAGGCGAGTACAACTAACTAGGTGAGTACCCAAAGCCGGGTATCACTGCGGGTACCGATAATCACTACGAATATTGACAGTAGTGCAGATGTGAGCCAGTCACATGTAAGACTGGATTAGAACCACACACCTGGGCTACACTCACTGTGCTCACACTTAATTAAACTAAAGAACTTCTTACCTAACTGGAGAGTAGTATATCTGACTAAGCAGTATACCTAACCCGAGAGTAGTATATATAACCAGAGAGCAGCATACCTGACTGAGAAGTATACCTGACTGTAGAGTAACATATTTAACATACATGCTGCACACAGTGATGGAATACGTAAGACAGACTGACGCAGAGTGAAGGCTTCCTTCCTCTGTCGCAGCAGCAAGAGAGTGCATCAATGACATGGAAACGATGTAAGTGGTAGTGGAGGCACTCACAATAAAGTGAAAGAAGTAGTGGAGGCACTCACAATAAAGTGAAAGAAGTAGTGGAGGCACTCACAATAAAGTGAAAGAAGTAGTGGGGGCACTCACAATAAAGTGAAAGAAGTAGTGGGGGCACTCACAATAAAGTGAAAGAAGTAGTGGGGGCACTCACAATAAAGTGAAAGAAGTAGTGAGGGCACTCACAATAAAGTGAAAGAAGTAGTGGGGGCACTCACAATAAAGTGAAAGAAGAAGTGGGGGACACTCACAATAAAGTGAAAGAAGTAGTGGGGGCACTCACAGTAAAGTGAAAGAAGTAGTGTAGGCACTCACAATAAAGTGAAAGAAGTAGTGGGGGCACTCACAATAAAGTGAAAGAAGTAGTGGAGGCACTCACAATAAAGTGAAAGAAGTAGTGGAGGCACTCACAATAAAGTGAAAGAAGTAGTGGAGGCACTCACAATAAAGTGAAAGAAGTAGTGGAGGCACTCACAATAAAGTGAAAGAAGTAGTGGAGGCACTCACAAAGTGAAAGAAGTAGTGGAGACACTCACAATAAGTGAAAGAAGTAGTGGAGGCACTCACAATAAAGTGAAAGAAGTAGTGGGGGCACTCACAGTAAAGTGAAAGAAGTAGTGGAGGCACTCACAATAAAGTGAAAGAAGTAGTGGGGGCACTCACAATAAAGTGAAAGAAGTAGTGGAGGCACTCACAATAAAGTGAAAGAAGTAGTGGGGGCACTCACAATAAAGTGAAAGAAGTAGTGGAGGCACTCACAATAAAGTGAAAGAAGTAGTGGAGGCACTCACAATAAAGTGAAAGAAGTAGTGGAGGCACTCACAATAAAGTGAAAGAAGTAGTGGAGGCACTCACAATAAAGTGAAAGAAGTAGTGGAGGCACTCACAATAAAGTGAAAGAAGTAGTGGAGGCACTCACAATAAAGTGAAAGAAGTAGTGGGGGCACTCACAATAAAGTGAAAGAAGTAGTGGAGGCACTCACAATAAAGTGAAAGAAGTAGTGGAGGCACTCACAATAAAGTGAAAGAAGTAGTGGAGGCACTCACAATAAAGTGAAAGAAGTAGTGGAGGCACTCACAATAAAGTGAAAGAAGTAGTGGAGGCACTCACAATAAAGTGAAAGAAGTAGTGGAGGCACTCACAATAAAGTGAAAGAAGTAGTGGAGGCACTCACAATAAAGTGAAAGAAGTAGTGGAGGCACTCACAATAAAGTGAAAGAAGTAGTGGAGGCACTCACAATAAAGTGAAAGAAGTAGTGGAGGCACTCACAATAAAGTGAAAGAAGTAGTGGAGGCACTCACAATAAAGTGAAAGAAGTAGTGGAGGCACTCACGATACAGTAAAACAAATGGAGGAACTCAAAGATGTTAAAGACGACATTAACCCAAGTGGCTAGGAACTGCACAAATGTACACACACACACATACACACACACACACACACACACACACACACACACACACACACACACACACACACATATATACACACAGTAGCGATCAGTGAAGAGGCGGGGCCAGGAGCTCGGACTCGACCCCCGGAACCTCAACTACGTGAATACAACTAGGTGATTACATACATACACACACACACACACACACACACACACACACACACACACACACACACAGACACACACACAAACACACACACACACACACACACACACACACACACACACACACACACACACACACACACACACACACACACACACACACACACTTGGTGCCCACAACATGCAACTCAGAGAAGAGGATTCTGAGGCCAGCTGCAGTTGGGCTCAGAATCCTTCTTGCCCCTTCCTACCCCCGATGGCTCAGGTAACCGAAGCAACAATGGCAAGCAGCCAGGTGCCCGAGCATATTAACTACCTGGATAACAGTACCCCTCACCGACAACACTCACCACCACTGCCCCGCGACTCCAACGCAGGATAACAAAGCTAACAATACCACCACACAAAAGATAACACTACCACTACACCACGATAACATTAACCATACAAAGATAATACTGCCCCTACTGACAGGTGTGGAAAGTAACAAATATTGAGTGGGAGATACGAAGAGTAGCAAGTGCAAGGAGTGACAGGTGAGGAGTGACAGGTGAGTGACAGGTGAGGAGTAACAGGTGAGGACTGACAGGTGAGGAGTGACAGGTGAGGAGTGACAGGTGAGGAGTGACAGGTGGAGTGACAGATGAGTGACAGGTGAGGAGTAACAGGTGAGGACTGACAGGTGAGGAGTGATAGGTGAGGAGTGACAGGTGAGGAGTGACAGGTGAGGAGTGATAGGTGAGGAGTGACAGGTGAGGAGTGATAGGTGAGAAGTGACAGGTGAGGAGTGATAGGTGAGGAGTGACAAGTGAGGAGTGATAGGTGAGGAGTGATAGGTGAGGAGTGATAGGTGAGGAGTGATAGGTGAGAAGTGACAGGTAAGGAGTGATAGGTGAGGAGTGACAAGTGAGGAGTGATAGGTGAGGAGTGACAGGTGAGGAGTGATAGGTGAGGAGTGACAAGTGAGGAGTGATAGGTGAGGAGTGACAGATGAGGAGTGACAGGTGAGGAGTGACAGGTGAGGAGTGACAAGTGAGGAGTGATAGGTGAGGAGTGACAGGTGAGGAGTGACAAGTGAGGAGTGATAGGTGAGGAGTGACAGGTGAGGAGTGACAAGTGAGGAGTGATAGGTGAGGAGTGACAGGTGAGGAGTGACAAGTGAGGAGTGATAGGTGAGGAGTGACAGGTGAGGAGTGATAGGTGAGGAGTGACAGGTGAGGAGTGATAGGTGAGGAGTGACAGGTGAGGAGTGATAGGTGAGGAGTGACAGGTGAGGAGTGACAGGTGAGGAGTGATAGGTGAGGAGTGACAGGTGAGGAGTGACAGGTGAGGAGTGACAGGTGAGGAGTGACAGGTGAGGAGTGACAGGTGAGGAGTGACAAGTGAGGAGTGATAGGTGAGGAGTTACAGGTGAGGAGTGACAGATGAGGAGTGACAGGTGAGGAGTGACAGGTGAGGAGTGACAGGTGAGGAGTGATAGGTGAGGAGTGACAGGTGAGGAGTGATAGGTGAGGAGTGATAGGTGAGGAGTGACAGGTGAGGAGTGATAGGTGAGGAGTGATAGGTGAGGAGTGTCAGGTGAGGAGTGATAGGTGAGGAGTGATAGGTGAGGAGTGACAGGTGAGGAGTGATAGGTGAGGAGTGATAGGTGAGGAGTGTCAGGTGAGGAGTGATAGGTGAGGAGTGACAGGTGAAGAGTAACAGGTGAGGAGTGGCAGGTGAGGAGTAATAGGTGAGGAGTGACAGATGAGGAGTGACAGGTGAGTGACAGGTGAGGAGTGACAGGTGAGGAGTGACAGGTGAGTGACAGGTGAGGAGTGACAGGTGAGTGACATGTGAGGAGTGATAGGTGAGGAGTGATAGGTGAGGAGTGACAGGTGAGGAGTGACAGGTGAGGAGTGATAGGTGAGGAGTGACAGGTGAGGAGTGATAGGTGAGGAGTGACATGTGAGGAGTGACAGGTGAGGAGTGATAGGTGAGGAGTGATAGGTGAGGAGTGACAGGTGAGGAGTGGTAGGTGAGGAGTGACAGGTGAGGAGTGATAGGTGAGGAGTGATAGGTGAGGAGTGACAAGTGATTAGTGACAGGTGAGGAGTGATAGGTGAGGAGCGGCAGGTGAGGAGTGGCAAGTGCAAGGAGTGACAGGTGAGAAGTGACAGGTGAGGAGTGACAGGCGAGGAGTGGCAGGTGAGGAGTAACAAGTGCAAGGAGTGACAGGTGAGGAGCGGCAGGTGAGGAGTGGCAAGTGCAAGGAGTGACAGGTGAGAAGTGACAGGTGAGGAGTGACAGGTGTTGAGAATCAAAGTATAGAGTAAGAAATAGCTCACTTTATTATTATTATTAGTATTATTATATTGGTCCGTAGGGATCATTCAGCTCCTGGTAAAGCGGAGATAATCAGGATTGATGGAAGAGACAGTAGGGTAGCTCCAGTTCTTCAGATCAAGAGCCCTTCACCGTAGTGGTGGAAAAAAAATGGCTGAGTACGACTCTGGAGCGAACGTCATTATTTTACTTGAAAGTACAGATATGGGGCGAGAGTGTAGCGCAGTACATGGTGCTACCGGACACGGAATACCAGCGCTTGTTTGTGAATGGTCATCAGTGGAGATGTTCTTGCTGCTTTCGTCAAGGGTAAATCACCTTACATGTGTCTTTGTCATGACTGCTTGTTCAATGGTGTCGTTGTCCCTATGGCGGTGGTGCGGCAAGCAGTAGTCGCTAGCCTGCGGGGCTACAGTCGGCAGTGTCTACTAACACACATGCGAATGTGATAGCCGCTGGCCCTATGGCGGGCCACGGCGGTGAGACCCGGCGGTCGCAGTGGTCTGAAGGAAGGAAAAGAGAATTGCGGTCTACACTGCTCTGAGTCCATAGAAGGGCGGGGCGGACCATAGCGTGGCGGCGGGGAAGGTGCGTGTACCGCGTTATGCCAGGGGTCAAGCGGGTCAGTATGGGACAATTTGGGTACGTAGGAAACTATACGATTTCTACGATAATAATTACCGGCGCGCAGGAAACATTTTGTGGTGAGATAGTTCTTGCTGCGGTAACTTCCAGGTGTAGCAACCTTGGACGGTGGTGAGCCTCATGTAGCGTGTCCCCCACACATACGTTACTACACCTGTGTGTGCCCTCATACGTGTTACCACACTTGTGTGTTGGACAGTGTGTGGAGAAGGGGGAAAGCGCATGTTATAACCTACACGTGTGGCTCTTGCTCTTTCAAGGTTGTCTGCAATGTTTCTCTTGTACTTCCTACATGACACTACACTCGTATTGTTATGAAGAGCTATTGCTGCTCTATTTATTATTACTATTATTATTATTATTATTATTTTTGTTATTATTATCATGATCACCATCATTATTATTACCACAAGATTACCGTCGTTATTTTTACTCTGGTCTAAGTATATTATGTGTGTATAATCTTGTATAATTCCCTAGTTAATAATGTCTTAACCAAATAATTATTATTATTATATTTATATGAAGGGTTAAACACAAGTGAGTCATTAAGAGTAAGTAATGGTGGAGGCTCGAGTCGCCTTCCATTAATGGCAAGGCGGAACCACCATTGCGGCGGGAGGTCCACAACTTGCAGTCTGAACCAGGCTAATGTATGGTATACACAATACCGACAAGATGAAGAATCAGACACATGTGCAACATCAGATGTTGCACATGTGTCTAAATTCTTCGGGCTAACGCTGGGACGGGGGAAGGAGCAAGCAAGCATCTGTGTCAACACAAAAGCAGTGGTCGCTATTTTAAAATGCATAACAAATATTCCAGAGCAGAGACTGTTGGCTACACTTGGTATAATATGCGCACAAAATGATCTTGAACTAACAGAAACCCTAAGGTTAAACTGACATGCGTTTAAAAAATGCGTTAACAAAAAAAATGAGAAGACGGGAAAATGATGAGACAGTAATGTGTGTGTGACACATGTAAATCTAGTTTTACAATTGAATTTACTAATTAATAATGACTATAAATGTGATAATGAGACCTAAGATGTACTTCATTCTTTTCAAGGTTGAATATTCTCAGAGTTTCATTTAGTAAAGGTATATATACAACAAGATGAGTGTATCTTACAGAGCTGTGTATCTGAGTAGTGTATCTGACAGAGTTGTGTATCTAACAGAGTTGTGTATCTAACAGAGTTGTGTATCTAACAGAGTTGTGTATCTAACAGAGTTGTGTATCTAACAGAGTTGTGTATCTAACAGAGTTGTGTATCTAACAGAGTTGTGTATCTCACTGAGTAGTGTATCTGACAGAGTTGTGTATCTGACTGAGTAGTGTATCTGACTGAGTAGTGTATCTGACTGAGTAGTGTATCTGACTGAGTAGTGTATCTGACTGAGTAGTGTATCTGACTGAGTAGTGTATCTGACTGAGTAGTGTATCTGACTGAGTAGTGTATCTGACTGAGTAGTGTATCTGACTGAGTAGTGTATCTGACTGAGTAGTGTATCTGACTGAGTAGTGTATCTGACTGAGTAGTGTATCTGACTGAGTAGTGTATCTGACTGAGTAGTGTATCTGACTGAGTAGTGTATCTGACTGAGTAGTGTATCTGACTGAGTAGTGTATCTGACTGAGTAGTGTATCTGACAGAGTTGTGTATCTGACAGAGTTGTGTATCTGACAGAGTTGTGTATCTGACAGAGTTGTGTACCTGACAGAGTTGTGTATCTGACAGAGTTGTGTATCTGACAGAGTTGTGTATCTGCCATCCTAGAACAACAGTAACCCTCCAGTCATCCTTCTCCAAACCTGCCGCATCTACCTTACAGACTGCGCGGATAATCTCCAAAACACTTCAACCTTTCCCTTCTGCTCTTCACCCTGTCCTTCTCTCTCAGTCTCTCCTTTTCCTCTCTCCCCCTGTTTCATCCTTCATCTCCCATCTTCCTCCACTACTCTCCTCATATCTGCCCATGTTTCCCTCACTCCCTTTCTCCCTCTCATATACTCTCCTCCCCCCCCACACTTCATCCCTCCCCCCCTCTCATCTCCGCCCTCCTACCCTTTCACCTTTTCTGATAATGACCTTTGAAAATTTGGCTATCATTTCATAGTGGTGTCTCCTTCCTACCAGTTACTGTGTCAAGTAACCCTACACACACACGCACACACACACACACACACACACACACACACACACACACACACACACACACACACACACATAACTGCTGAAGCATACGTGCACCAAGCAAACCTAAGAACAGCATTCCGACATCTTAATAAGGAATCGTTCAGGACCCTGTACACCGTGTACGTTAGGCCCACATTGGAGTATGCGGCACCAGTATGGAACCCACACCTAGCCAAGCATGTAGGGAAGTTAGAGAAAGCGCAAAGGTTTCCAACAAGACTAATCCAGGAGCTAAGGGGTATGTCCTACAAGGAGAGGTTAAAGCAAATCGACCTGACGACACTGGAAGACATGAGATGGGAGGGATATGATAACGACATATAAAATACTGAGAGGAATCGACAAGGTGGACAGAGACAGGATGTTCCAGAGATGGGACACAGCAACAAGGGGTCACAGTTGGAAGTTGAAGACTCAAATGAACCACAGGGATGTTAGGAAATATTTTTTCAGTCACAGAGTTGTCAGGAAGTGGAATAGTCTAGGAAATGATGTAGTGGAGGCAGGATCGATACATAGCTACATAGCTTTAAGAAGAGGTATGATAAAGCTCGTGGAACAGGAAGAGTGACCTAGTAGCGGCCAGTGAAGAGGCGGGGCCAGGAGCTGTGAATCGACCCCTGCAACCACAACTAGGTGAGTACACACATACACACACACAGTGGTGCTTGTTACTGACTGAACCTGTCACCTGAACTACCTGTCGTGGTGCTTGTTACTGACTGAACCTGTCACCTGAACTACCTGTCGTGGTGCTTGTTACTGACTGAACCTGTCACCTGAACTACCTGTCGTGGTGCTTGTTACTGACTGAACCTGTCACCTAAACTACCTGTCGTGGTACTTGTTCCTACTAACTCACCTGACTAGTTCTCTAGTGTGTGCGTTGTCATATTCTTCAGCGAAAAATCACCTGACACGTTTATAGTCACTTGACCTGTTTAGTGGTGCTGCCGACCTGTGGCGGTGACGAGACAAAGCAGCAGCTGCTGGTATCCGCCGCAGTAGATGCTGTCTACCACTATTTCTCCCTGTCACCCCCTCCCCACTAATTCTCCCTGATACCCCTCCCCACTAGTTCTCCCTGTCATCTCCTTTCCACTAGTTCTCCCTGTCACCCCCTCCCCACTAGTTCTCCCTGTCACCCCCCTCCCCACCCCTCCCCACTAGTTCTCCCTGTCACCCCCTCCCCACTAGTTCTCCTCGACTCCCCTCCCCACTAATTCTCCCTGTCACCCCCTCCCCACTAGTTTTCCCTGTCACCCCCTCTCCACTAGTTCTCCCTGTCACCTCCTCCCCACTAGGTCTCCCTGTCACCCCCTCCCCACTAGTTCTCCCTGTCACCCCCTCTCCACTAGTTCTCCCTGTCACCTCCTCCCCACTAGTTCTCGACACCCCTCCCCACTAGTTCTCCCTGTCACCCCTCCCCACTAGTTTTCCCTGTCACCTCCTTCCCATTAGTTCTCTCTGTCACCCCCTTGAAACTAGTTCTCCCTGTCACCCCCTCCCCACTAGTTCTCCCTGTCACCCCCTCCCCACTAGTTCTCCCTGTCACCCCCTCTCCCCCCCCCTCCCCACTAGTTCTCCCTGTCACCCCCTCTCCACTAGTTCTCCCTGTCACCTCCTCCCCACTAGTTCTCGACACCCCTCCCCACTAGTTCTCCCTGTCACCCCTCCCCACTAGTTCTCCCTGTCACCCCCTCCCCACTAGTTCTCCGGTTAGCTAACCTCATAATTCAGTTGTTATATATGCGACGTAAATGGTTTAAAAAACGGCAGGTTAAAGAATGACACACCTGCGCAAATATTGCACATGTGTCTCATGCTTCAGGTGTTTGTTTTATTTCATGATGAACATTTGAACAACAGCATTTATTGAAGATTAATTCAGGGGCGGTGTTTTATGACCAGGGATGCATCAAACAAATTCCCGCTTTCAACACCTGTTTCTTTCCTGTTGGTATTCTGTTGATGGCTGTTTCTGCGAGTCGCTTTTTCCTGTTTTATTTCTTCGGAATTTCCGCCTGTGTATGCTTGCGTTTTCTCTTGTATGCTGGTATATACTTGTGTTTCTTTGCATATGCTTGTGTATGCTTATATATGCTCGTGTATGCTTGTGTCTGCTTGTGTATGCGTGCGGACGCGTGCAGGCTAGTGTATTCTTGCGTGTGCTTGTGTCTGCTCGTGTATGCGTGCGGATGCGTGTGTATGCTGGTGTATTCTTGCTTGTGTTTGTGTATGCTTGTCAAAACATCGTTGCTGAGCGCAGTGTCATATTAGCGACAAGTACGAAGACAAGATTGTATCCACAAGGCAAAACGTTGTCTCACACGAGGGAATGTCCCGGGGCTTGTATATTTGTCCTCTCTCTCTCTCTCTCTCTCTCTCTCTCTCTCTCTCTCTCTCACTCTCTCACGCGTTCATCTGAGAGGCGGATGCTGCTGCAGTTGTAGCTTGCTTGGTGAGTCACACACCTGCAACACTGTTCTTGCAGGTGTGTGACCCACAAATCAATGGCACTCCTGTGAGGGGGGAAGAGAAAGGAAGGGGGGAAGAACACGTGTCTGTACCCCTCTGCCCCTTCATTCAGCCGCCACCCACCCCACAGCTACAGATGTCGGAGCTGAGCGACACACAGGTGGAGGGCTCTTGATCCAGGGAGCTGTAACTGCTCCTGGTTTAGCGCTTCCCGGAAATATAATGATTCCCTCCCTATTTCCTTCCACTACAACTTAAGTTCCCCTTCCCTCCTCCTGGACCTTAAGGAAGCTCCACTCCCTCCCATTAGACCTTAAGGAAGCTTCACTCCCTCCCATTAGACCTTAAGGAAGCTCCACTCCCTCCCATTAGACCTTAAGGAAGCTCCACTCCCTCCCATTAGACCTTAAGGAAGCTCCACTCCCTCCCATTAGACCTTAAGGAAGCTCCACTCCCTCCCATTAGACCTTAAGGAAGCTCCACTCCCTCCCATTAGACCTTAAGGAAGCTCCACTCCCTCCCATTAGACCTTAAGGAAGCTCCAGTCCCTCCCATTAGACCTTAAGGAAGCTTCACTCCCTCCCATTAGACCTTAAGGAAGCTCCACTCCCTCTCATTAGATCTTAAGGAAGCTTCACTCCCTCCCATTAGACCTTAAGGAAGCTCCACTCCCTCCCATTAGACTTTAAGGAAGCTCCACTCCCTCTCATTAGATCTTAAGGAAGCTTCACTCCCTCCCATTAGACCTTAAGGAAGCTCCACTCCCTCCCATTAGACCTTAAGGAAGCTTCACTCCCTGCTGCTCCCTTCCACTAGATCTTAATTAAGAAAGCTCTCTTCCATCTCCCATAATCCTGACCTCCCATTAGATGTCAAGAAAGCGCCTCTCCCTCCTTAATCTTCTTCCTTTAAAGAAAGCTCCCGTCCCTCCCTACTCCTTCCCTTCCACTTGATCTTAAGCTCCCCTTCGTCCCTCCTCCTCTACTCCTTCCCTCCCACCAGATCATCTCCCAACCCCTCCCTTTCGCTCCAACTTCTAGATTAACATATCTTATGCAACTACAAATGGTTATAACTGACCATAATTTTTAAAGGAGTGGACCGGTAAGCCAGCGGAAGGCCTCGGTCAGATGACCAACAGTTCCAACGGCGGGTCATCATCTAAGACCCGCGTCAAGAAACACTTGTCCTGTTTCCTGACGAATCTTACCTAACCTAACCTAACCTTCCAGCTCAAGGAGGTCCACTCCCTTCCCCACCGACACTTCCAGTCCCCAATATTCCCCTTCCTTCACCCCCTCCCCCTAATATATTCCCACCACTGCCAGTTCCCGGATATGACGTCATTATAACCGCCCATATTGCAAGTAAATAAACACGAACCCTGTATAAAGCGTAATTGTGGGCGCGGGACGTCGCTTTACGTGGGTGTGGGATGGCCTTAAGAGGGTGTGAATCACAGTAATTGGGCGTGAGACGCCTTAAAAGGGGGTGGAGCATAGTAAGTTGTGGGCGTTGGACGCCTTAAGACGGCATGGAACACAGTAAGAAAACATTTGACGTCTTAAGAGAGCGTGGGACGTCTTATGAGGCCGTGCAACGAAGTAAATTGGCGCTGGAAGTTTAATTAATAATTAGCTAAAGGCATTTATTGATAGACACTTGACCCATGTCTACTCCCCTATTTGTGTTTTCGGGGTCGACCTTACCTCCGGCCCAGCTTCCTACACCAACGCGTTCGGCATCATTGATTTCTGGCCTCTTGAGCCATATCATATGCACTCTTGAAGCTGTGTATTCAGTTTGTCTCCTTCACGTCATTCCGTAAAAAAAAAAATACTTCCTTATATCCCTATTTCTGATGTGCGTCTTCCACCTGTGTCTCCTTGATCCTGGTTCCCTTAACTCAAGCAATCTGTCCCTATCAGCTCCTCTTAATATTTTTTACGTAGTAATCATGTCCCACACTTATCCTGGAAGTGCTGTAATATCTCTTGTACAGTGGAAGTGGTATTATATCTCTTGTACAGTGGAAGTGGTATTATATCTCTTGTACAGTGGAAGTGGTATTATATCTCTTGTACAGTGGAAGTGACATTATATCTCTTGTACAGTGGAAGTGACATTATATCTCTTGTACAGTGGAAGTGGTATTATATCTCTTGTACAGTGGAAGTGACATTATATCTCTTGTACAGTGGAAGTGACATTATATCTCTTGTACAGTGGAAGTGGTATTATATCTCTTGTACAGTGGAAGTGACATTATATCTCTTGTACAGTGGAAGTGTACAGTGGAAGTGGTATTATATCTCTTGTACATTATATCTCTTGTACAGTGGAAGTGGTATTATATCTCTTGTACAGTGGAAGTGACATTATATCTCTTGTACAGTGGAAGTGGTATTATATCTCTTGTACAGTGGAAGTGACATTATATCTCTTGTACAGTGGAAGTGGTATTATATCTCTTGTACAGTGGAAGTGACATTATATCTCTTGTACAGTGGAAGTGGTATTATATCTCTTGTACAGTGGAAGTGACATTATATCTCTTGTACAGTGGAAGTGGTATTATATCTCTTGTACAGTGGAAGTGGTATTATATCTCTTGTACAGTGGAAGTGGCATTATATCTCTTGTACAGTGGAAGTGGTATTATATCTCTTGTACAGTGGAAGTGGTATTATATCTCTTGTACAGTGGAAGTGACATTATATCTCTTGTACAGTGGAAGTGACATTATATCTCTTGTACAGTGGAAGTGGTATTATATCTCTTGTACAGTGGAAGTGGCATTATATCTCTTGTACAGTGGAAGTGGTATTATATCTCTTGTACAGTGGAAGTGGTATTATAT
The DNA here is from genome assembly GCF_038502225.1 of Cherax quadricarinatus. NCBI lineage: Eukaryota > Metazoa > Arthropoda > Malacostraca > Decapoda > Parastacidae > Cherax > Cherax quadricarinatus. The sequence goes on from NC_091316.1 coordinate 8,325,903, forward strand.
CTCTTGTACAGTGGAAGTGACATTATATCTCTTGTACAGTGGAAGTGACATTATATCTCTTGTACAGTGGAAGTGACATTATATCTCTTGTACAGTGGAAGTGGTATTATATCTCTTGTACAGTGGAAGTGGTATTATATCTTGTACAGTGGAAGTGGTATTATATCTCTTGTACAGTGGAAGTGGTATTATATCTCTTGTACAGTGGAAGTGGTATTATATCTCTTGTACAGTGGAAGTGACATTATATCTCTTGTACAGTGGAAGTGGTATTATATCTCTTGTACAGTGGAAGTGACATTATATCTCTTATACAGTGGAATTGGTATTATATCTCTTGTACAGTGGAATTGGTATTATAAACCTTATACAACGGAAGTACTATATGGCAGAACAAAAATCATACAACAATAAGATTTTATATAAACACACAAAACATAAACGACATAAAACAAGAAAAAAAATACAGGATAAAAGAAATCGAGCAACATAAAGCAAGAAAACAGACAGTCACAGCAATAAAACAGTTACAGAATACAAGTGAACTACATAAAGAAATACAGAGTTGAGCCACATCCATCCTGTGGAGGGTTGCACAGGGACATATGGATACACGTAAGACCTAGCAACTAGGCCTCTAAAGGGTTAACAGAGGTACACTTGGATTTATATCTACAATTTGTGTCATCTTTTCCCAGTAAACGCAGGATATTTGCTTAATATGTTTGTTAGGTAAAAGTACTCAAGTGCAACTAATGTGACATTTTGTTGTGGCAACGTTTCGCTCTCCAAGGTATCATAAGGTAGCAATATATCCCACGCTGGCAGAGCCGTGCGGTACGTTACAGAATTCGGCACGGTAGAAGGGGTGCAGTGGTCACAATAAGAAAACGCTATATCAACGTCTGTGGCCCCAAAGTATTCAACATCTTACCAGAAGTGTAGATGTGTGCAAGAGGAAACTGGTGCCAGGTTAACCACGCTGTGATGGATATGTGGGTCAAAGGGCCACCTGCAGCAACAGCCTGGTTGACCAGGGAAACACCAAACGAACTTGGCCGATGGCTGAGTTCTAGGAGCTCAGCCATGGGCCCAAGCGTAGCTACTATAATTTCAGTTTGTTAACAGTTACTCCGTAAACATGTTTATCAATGTTTATGTTAAAGTTATAGATCTACTCAGGATTCTAACATCATTTCTTTGACTTCACCTTTATTAACTTCTCTATTATTGGATCAGAGCTGGAGTACTGGAAGGGCTGTGTCTGCTCTTGTTTCCATCTTTGATGAGTTTCTCTACTCCCGGAGCCAGGCCATAGATGAATTAGGCATAAGAATTAACAACTCGGCCTCTCCACTGCAAACTGAATTCCCTGCCATCTTAATGACATTAAAGTTAACTTATGGAACTAAGCCTGACTCTTTGATTTTGTCGATTCTGTCATCACTGAAGGTTCTTGACTCACATAATGACTAACATGCTCACTGGAGAAACCGGGTATATATTCTTAAAAATCAAAGAAAGGGGATTTCATGTACAATTCTTATGGATTATATCACACACTGAATTACTCCTTCGTGATAAGTCAAAAAAAGTAACCTGAAGGAAAATGTAGAGTATAACTTGAGTACATCTGCGTCAAGCATCAGCAAATAACAATTACAGAACACAAGTAAACTACCTAAAGCAAAGAAACAAAGACAAGGACAGAACAGAGGCAAACGACATAAAATAAATAAACAAGGCGACTATAGACCACGACAAACAACCAACTAAACGAGGTTGCTTGTTCAACACAACGCTTATGGCAGCCACGCATTTATCTAACCTCCATGTACACTTATTTACATAATTTGTTTCTTCATACTTGCATATATATATATATATATATATATATATATATATATATATATATATATATATATATATATATATATATATATATATATATATATATATATATATATATATTTATATGTCGTGCCGAATATGTAAAACTGGTCAATTAGCAAGAACTCATTTAAAATTAAGTCCTTTCTAAAATTTTCTCTTATACGTTTAAAGATATATATTTTTTTCATTAATGTTAATGTAAAAATTTTTAATTTTGCTCCATAAGAATCTTAGAAAACTTACCTAACCTTATTATAACAAGAACAATTTATTTTAGCCTAACCCAACTAAATATATTTTAGATTTGTTTACAATAATTTAATTATTGCATACACAAATTTTCACTTGTCCTATATGGCAAGATGAGCGTTGATATTTAAGCCAAGATCGCAAGTTCTGCCTATTCGGCACGACATATATATAGGGAAGTTCCACCTCTATAGCTGGACTGGGGACCCTCATCCTCAGAGAAGACAATAAACGTACCTCAGGGAAAACTCAAGGTTCTCCCCGGAGCTGTTTGAATATTTGCTTCTCCTACCACCCCCTATATTTTTTTTATTTATGTGAACATTTATTAATAAACAAAATACATTTACAGAAAAAAACATAAACATGAATACAATGGCACTATATATATATATATATATATATATATATATATATATATATATATATATATATATATATATATATATATATATATATATATTATATTATATATATATATATATATATATATATATATATATATATATATATATATATATATATATATATATGTGTGCAGAGCAACCACGGTGAAAAAATAGTGAAATTCACGAAAGCGCTTGGAATTTCACTATTTTTTTCACAGTGGTGGTTTTGCATATTGTGATATCACCTGTTTACTGCCAGCAGCTGCTGGCACCAACAACCTGATTGGTGAGGCCATCAATCAGGACTGCTTGAAGGTCGGGCCGCGGGGGCGATAACCCCCAGAATCGACGACAGGTAAACATTACGAAATGAATACACTGCACTGACGATAAATAACAGTATGCAAATTCATATTGACACTGGATGAGAGAAGAATTGAGATATATTAAGTGAATTTTAAGATAGGCTGTAAAGTTAGTTTCACAGCTAAATAACTTTTTTTTTCACACACTGGCCGTCTCCCAGAGGAAACCCATTTACCATCATTTATTCAATCACTGTCTTGTCAGAAGGGTGCTGACATCAAAGCTGGGATGGTCTTCTCAACTGCAATATCCACATCACTCCTTCAGTTGCAAATTAATTATTTTTACATCGTGGCCTGGTCTGGGAGCGCGCCGCGGGTCTGGGAGCGCGCCGCGGGGCGCTGACTCACGAAAATATCCTTCAGGTATCCTTCAGGTATCCTTCAGGAATGTTCCTTATAAGGAGAACATGTCTTGATGCCGGTAGAGGGTTTACCCAGCAACTGCAGTCGTTTTTCCCTTGTATGCAGTAACTGCAGTCGTTCTTCCCTTGTATGCAGTAACTGCAGTCGTTCTTCCCTTGTATGCAGTAACTGCAGTCGTTCTTCCCTTGTATGCAGTAACTGCAGTCGTTCTTTCCTTGTATGCAGTAACTGCAGTCGTTCTTACCGTGTATGCAGTAACTGCAGTCGTTCTTCCCTTGTATGCAGTAACTGCAGTCGTTCTTACCGTGTATGCAGTAACTGCAGTCGTTCTTCCCTTGTATCCAGTAACTGCAGTCGTTCTTCCCTTGTATCCAGTAACTGCAGTCGTGCTTGTATCCAGTAACTGGTCGTTCTTCCCTTGTATCCAATAACTGCAGTCGTTCTTCCCTTGTATCCAGTAACTGGTCGTTCTTCCCTTGTATCCAGTAACTGGTCGTTCTTCCCTTGTATCCAGTAACTGGTCGTTCTTCCCTTGTATCCAGTAACTGGTCGTTCTTCCCTTGTATCCAGTAACTGGTCGTTCTTCCCTTGTATCCAGTAACTGGTCGTTCTTCCAATGTATCCAGTAAGTGGTCGTTCTCCCAATGTATCCAGTAACTGCAGTCGTTTTTCTCTTGTATCCAGTAACTGGTCGTTCTTCCCTTGTATCCAGTAACTGGTCGGTTTTCTCTTGTATCCAGTAACTGGTCGTTCTTCCAATGTATCCACTAACTATAGTCGTCCTTCCCTTCTATTCAGTGTTATTTCAATGATAACAACACATACATACATACACTGATGAACACTCGGGTATCTTTACTGATGTAACACTCGGGTATCTTTACTGATGTAACACTCGGGTATCTTTACTGATGTAACACTCGGGTATCTTTACTGATGTAACACTCGGGTATCTTTACTGATGTAACACTCGGGTATCTTTACTGATGTAACACTCGGGTATCTTTACTGATGTAACACTCGGGTATCTTTACTGATGTAACACTCGGGTATCTTTACTGATGTAACACTCGGGTATCTTTACTGATGTAACACTCGGGTATCTTTACTGATGTAACACTCGGGTATCTTTACTGATGTAACACTCGAGTATCTTTACTGATGTAACACTCGGGTATCTTTACTGATGTAACACTCGAGTATCTTTACTGATGTAACACTCGGGTATCTTTACTGATGTAACACTCGGGTATCTTTACTGATGTAACACTCGGGTATCTTTACTGCTAAAACATCTCGCCTGTACATCAGGCTTTTTTCAGTTACATTCAGAAGAATACTGGAGACAGTAGAAGTAGCTTTGACGTGATCAGTCATCAGCCTTGGTAGGTGATGGTCAGACCCTCAAACCTAAAGTATAGGCATGTAACCAGACCTTGTATACAGAGCAGAAGCGAGGTGAAGTAGCCGGAGGTGACGTCATAGGTGAGTGTGGCCCACTAGCAGAAGTAGGTCATGCTACACACTTGTTTAGCAAAGGAGTTGTAGAAGACTTCACCTGTACCAGGATATCATGGTATTGATGTGTCAGACAACTGGCCCAAAGGGGTTTAGCACCTCATAAATATAATGATACAATCTTCCATTACAGTAAGTTGTTACAGCAGTGTACAGGTTAGGGATCAGGACCTCAAGAACTGTGTAAATATATCAGGTATCTCTTTCTCTCTCCGCTCCAGAGAGGACATTCTAAGTGTTCTGAGGCGTTCCCTTTAGTATAGTTGTTCCACTGATTTTATGCGAGCCGTATATCTCTACAATCTCTTTACAGCACCTTCCAAAGTGTTGTGAGCACAGAACGATGTTCAAGTCGTAAGAGCAAAAATTACTTGAAAAGTATCATCATTATTGTTCGTTCTCTTGTTTTGAAATCCACACCGTCATTTCCTATCCTTTGCTACATTGCCTTATGTTCTCCAAATCACAGATCATCTGACATATTTACTACTGAGTTATTGATCTCTTCCGCACCTTCTACGATAAGGTGTGCCTGCGTTCTGTGCTTGTAAGTTCACTGAATTTAAAATCTAACAATTACACGAGGGTCATCAAGGTTACATGTCACCTCTGCAACACCACAACAATTTACCCCATAAAGTAGAGGTTAATGTAAACTTGCAGCATATATTTACCCTGATATATATATATACCTCTTATATATATCCCTGTCAGCCACATATTATCGTGTTACATCTCCGTCTGGGCTGCAGTGATCATTATATTCTCCCCAGTATAACAGGTTTACTAAGTTACCCAACCCCTGTCAGCCTCTCACTGCGAAATATTACCAGATAAATTCCTGAAATATAAATATAATGTAATATTCCTTTACTTGTGATTTGTGAATTTTAGGAAAAAATGAGAAAATGCACAGAAATTAGAATAATGATGTTACTGAAATGTTCATTATTTAGCATTAAAATATGGAAGAATTTACCGGGTGCTATCTTGAACAGGTACCAGTAGTGCCATCATAACACAGGTACCAGTGGTGCCATCATAACACAGGTACCAGTAGTACCATCATAACACAGGTACCAGTGGTGCCATCATAACACAGGTACCAGTGGTGCCATCACAACACAGGTACCAGTCGTGCCATCATAACACAGGTACCAGTAGTGCCATCACAACACAGGTACCAGTGGTGCCATCACAACACAGGTACCAGTAGTGCCATCATAACACAGGTACCAGTGGTGCCATCATAACACAGGTACCAGTGGTGCCATCACAACACAGGTACCAGTGGTGCCATCACAACACAGGTACCAGTAGTGCCATCACAACACAGGTACCAGTAGTGCCATCACAACACAGGTACCAGTGGTGCCATCACAACACAGGTACCAGTAGTGCCATCATAACACAGGTACCAGTGGTGCCATCATAACACAGGTACCAGTGGTGCCATCACAACACAGGTACCAGTGGTGCCATCACAACACAGGTACCAGTAGTGCCATCACAACACAGGTACCAGTAGTGCCATCACAACACAGGTACCAGTGGTGCCATCACAACACAGGTACCAGTGGTGCCATCACAACACAGGTACCAATGGTGCCATCACAACACAGGTACCGGTAGTACCATCACAACACAGGTACCAGTAGTGCCATCACAACACAGGTACCAGTAGTGCCATCACAACACAGGTACTAGTGGTGCCATCACAACACAGGTACCAGTAGTACCATCACAACACAGGCACCAGTGGTGCCATCACAACACAGGTACCAGTAGTACCATCACAACACAGGCACCAGTGGTGTTATCACAACACAAGCACCAGTGGTGCCATCATAACACAGGCACCAGTGGTGATGTAATAACACAGGCGCCATTGGTGCCATCATAACACAGGCACCAGTGGTGCCATAATAACACAGGCACCAGTGGTGCCACATATCACTACTACAACTTTCTCCCTCACGACGAAACAGGTGTCATGCAGGCTACCTTCACCTGCGTCTTCACCTTCACCTGCTTCTTCACCTTCACCTGCGTCTTCACCTTCACCTGTTTCCCCAAACTGCAATTATATTTCAGGTGTATAAGTATTCCCACAACAAGTCAGGTATACACAGAGATGTGCCTCTTTCAGGTTAAATACCCCGACATGTGTACGCCTCTGTGTATACATCTCAGGTGACATACACAGAGAGGTTTGTATCTTTGTGTGTACACAGACTTTAATCTTTATACTGAGAATTAAGGTTTGCCTCAGTGGTGGCGTACAGACGATATGCCTTAAAGACCCTTCTTACGGTAGATCGACTTCAAACTTACACAACAAACCCAATAACAGGTACAATAACGTAGTGTGCTGTAACTTGGCACTGAGTGCCTGGTGGTGCAGACATCACTAGTGCCACTGGTATAACACACACGCCAAGTTGACAAGGTGCGTGAAGTGTCTGGCAATTATCTGGGGAAGTCCCTCAGGAAATCCTGAGTGGTTAGTGAAAAACTGCAAGTGACTGACCATGGAAGGTGATGGTGGTAGTTGTGGTGGTGGTGGTAGTTGTGGTGGTAGTTGTGATGGTGGTGGTGGTAGTTGTGGTGGTGATGGTGGTGGTAGTTGTGGTAGTGATGGCGGTAGTTGTGGTAGAGGTGGTAGTTGTGGTAGTGGTGGTGATGGTGGTAGTGGTGGTGATGGTGGTAGTGGTGGTGATGGTGGTAGTGGTGGTGATGGTGGTGGTGGTGATGGTGGTAGTGGTGGTGATGGTGGTGGTGGTGGTGGTAGTTGTAGTAGTGGTGGTGGTAGTTGTGGTAATGGTGGTGGTGTTTGTGGTAGTGATGGTGGTGGCACTGATGGCTGTGATTGTGGTAGTGATGGTGGTGATGGAAGTGGTGATAATATCGGCATTAGTGGTGGCAGCGCTGGTGTTAGTGAAAATAGCGATAGTTGTTACTGCTGCTGATACTGACAGCTGCTGCAATGGTGGTAGGGTGGTGATGGTGATACTGGTGGTGATGAAGACGGGGGCCTATTGGTAGAAGTGGTAATACTAGTAGTTGTAGTAATACTGATATAGTGATAGTAGTACAAGTGGTAATAGTGACAGTAGGGGTGGTGGTAGTGGCATGATTCTGAAACTACCCCTGTCACCACCCACCACCACCATCACAGACCCCCAAGGACCACCACCACCCACCACCACTACAACAACCACCACCCACCATCACAACCATCACCACTGCCACCGACCCCCACCACTACCACTCACCACCACCATCATAACCACCGCTATCACCACAGACTGCCACCACAGACAACCACCACCCACCACCACCACCACAAACCCTCATAGACCAAAGATCACAACCACAGACCAATACCACCACAGATCACCACCACACCCACAGACCAGCACAGATCACCACCACCACAGACTACCACAGAACACCGCCGCCCCTCACCACACACCACTACCGCTTACCACCACAGACGAACAACACCACAGACCACCACTATAACCTACCACCAACACCGGTCAGGACCGCTGGCTGACCCACTTCTCCGGGCGGAGATCCCAGGCTTGGTCGGCATTTCCGAAATCCCTCTCCGCTGTTGCACTGATATGACGGCTGTTTCATTCTTGAGTGAGGCAAGACCTTGAGAGGCCTGGGCTTCCATGAAGAGGACTTTGAGTGTGCAGGCTTCCATGAACTGAGGTTTCACTGGTGCTCAAACATGAGCAGTTCGGAGGTTTCCAGAAATCATATTTTCCGTAGCAATACAGAAGGGTTTTCCCCTTGTATCTTGGAGCTGTATGACTGTAGCCGCAAGCACAGTGCGCGTGGCTGACGGTATAAAGTCTGATTGTACCCGAAGGTGCAGTGCGTGTGGCTGACGGTACAAAGTCTGACTGTACCCGAAGGTGCAGTGCGTGTGGCTGACGGTACAAAGTTTGATTGTACCCTCAGGTACAGTGCGTGTGGCTGACGGTACAAAGTCTGATTGTACCCTCAGGTACAGTGCGTGTAGCTGATGGTACAGTCTAAATGTACCCTCAGGTACAGTGCGTGTGGCTGACGGTACAAAGCCTGACTGTACCTGCAGGTACAGTGCGTGTGGGTGGGTGGGTTGGTTAGGTTATTAGGTTACAGGCTAATTAACTTGAAGTGGGTCATTAAAGGTGTAATAAGTCTGTACACTAACAAAGAATACTCGCCCCTTGAAGGGTAATGAAGGAGGGGGGTCCCTTGATCGTGAGAACTCTTGATCCAATCATTGGACTTGTCCTTCCCTTCCCTGGATCGAACTTGATTTGTTTCTATCCTCCCCAAACACTGTATCACCACCTACGGGTCTATGACATATAAGGTGAACCACAAAACTGACAAGAAGAAAAATATGGGTGGTGAACCGATGCATCTGTGGAGACAAAGAACGTTATCCACGGAGGCAAAAAGGGGAATGTATCATAGTGGTACCAACATTTATACGGGTGTGAAGCATGGGTTGTTAGCGTTACAGCGAAAAGGAAGCTGGAGACGGTGGAAATGTCATCTTCGAGGGCAATATGTGGTGCGAATATTATGCAGAGAATTCGTAGTTTGGAGATTAGGAGGTGAGGAGTTACTAAAATACTATTTCAGACTATGGAACAATACTCTTCTCCAGACTGAGGGACTGACCACCTCTAAACTTCAAGGGTGATGGACTGATTATATCGTCTTCACGTCTCTTCTATCAACTTTTCTGTACTCGACTGAAGAAGCCTACTGTGTAGGCGAAACGTTTCGAAATAGATACCTAACTGTTGCATATGTGTCTTACCTAACAAAATATTATCCAGAGGGCTGAGGAGTTGTTGAGGTTGTTTGGACATTGAAGAAGTTGGAGCAAAATAGGATGACTTCCGTATCCCTCTTCCCTACCCATCCCAATATCCCCTACCCATCTCATTCCTATCATTTCCCCCATTCCCGCCCCATTGTGTGTTCCCTGAGAGTACACAATAATTACCTTACACGCGTCACCTTGGTCGACACACACACATTCACCTGCACCCCTCCACTCATCCCCTACACTCACCTGCTCTCCATCTCCACAATCACCTGCTTCCCCTTCGACCTCCACCTCCTCCCCTTTCCACACTTGCCCTGAAAACATTAAAGATGACCATATTGACTGACAGGAGGAAAAGAGGAGACATGATAACCTCGTATCAGATCACAGAAGACATGAAGTTGGAGAAACTTCTTTATAATGAAGATACCCAGGTGTTGTACCTGTTTAATTCATCAACTGGTAGGTATTGTATACCACTGATCTAATGTATACCACTGATCTATTGTATACCACTGATCTAATGTATACCACTGATCTATTGTATACCAATGATCTAATGTATACCACTGATCTATTGCATACCATTGATCTATTGTATACCAATGATCTAATGTATACCACTGATCTAATGTATACCACTGATCTATTGTATACCACTGATCTAATGTATACCACTGATCTATTGTATACCAATGATCTAATGTATACCACTGATCTATTGCATACCATTGATCTATTGTATACCAATGATCTAATGTATACCACTGATCTAATGTATACCACTGATCTATTGTATACCATTGATCTATTGTATACCAATGATCTAATGTATACCACTGATCTAATGTATACCACTGATCTAATGTATACCACTGATCTATTGTATACCAATGATCTAATGTATACCACTGATCTAATGTATACCACTGATCTAATGTATACCACTGATCTATTGTATACCAATGATCTAATGTATACCACTGATCTAATGAATACCACTGATCTATTGTATACTATTGATGTATTGTATACCAATGATCTAATGTATACCAACGATCTATTGTATTCTACCGATCTATTGTATACCACTGATCTAATGCATACCAATGATCTAATGTATACTAATGATCTAATGTATACCACTGATCTATTGTATACCAATGATCTATTGTATACAACTAACTGATCTACTGAAAGTATTTCTCTGTGTCAGTGAGAGGGATAACAAGAAAAAAGTGGAAAACATTTTCTGGCAGACAGAGTGGTAGACTATAGGAACTGAAAGTGGCAGTTGTAAGTGCCAGGACCACCGGAAATGTTACAAATGTTACAAAATCATAGACACACACAGGTACATATAAGGCCACAACAGAAGTCAGTGGGGTTAAAAGCAGTTGTAGGACCTATGTATTTGTTGTCACAAATATTAATATTTACAAAGGTGTTCTTGCGTGCAGCAGCAACAACAGCTGCTACACGACAGGTGTCTCCATCACCTTGGACCATCAAAGGTCGAGGAGGGAACCTTCAACTGACTGGAGTCACCTTTGTTGAACTTATAACTACGCATCGCGAACCTCAACAACGATTCACCAACAACCATAACTACGCATCAACAACAACTACAACTACGCATCGCTAACAATCATATCTACGCACCACCAACACCCATAACTTCGCACCACCAACAACCATAGCTACACACCACTAACAACCATAACTACGCACCACCAACAACCATAACTACGCACCACCAACAACCATAACTACGAACCACCAACAACCATAGCTACACACCACTAACAACCATAACTACGCACCACCAACAACCATAATTACGAACCACCAACAACCCTAGCTACACACCACTAACAACCATAACTACGCACCACCAACAACCATAACTACGCACCACCAACAACCATAACTACGCACCACCAACAACCATAGCTACACACCACTAACAACCATAACTACGCACCACCAACAACCATAACTACGCACCACCAACCATAACTACACAAGTGTGGCGCAGTATGACGCCTGATGAGATGAATACCTCGTTCATACCTACAACATACACAAAACAGCAGGCCAAGTGTTTATCGACAAGTGCCCTCGACAGTAGGCAATTAAAACACACACACAAACACACACACTCTCTCTCTCTCTCTCTCTCTCTCTCTCTCTCTCTCTCTTTCCTTGTATAGTGAAACATTCAACAATTAAATAAGAATTAACACGTAATTAAGGGATATACTTGATTGAAAGTTTTCATTAACCCGGAATACCTAGACAAAGAACGTAGAGTTGTATGTTATCAGGTGTAACACTGCCGCCGTTCCACTAGAATACCTAGACAAAGAACGTAGAGTTGTACGTTATCAGGTGTAACACTGCCGCCGTTCCACTAGAATACCTAGACAAAGAACGTAGAGTTGTATGTTATCAGGTGTAACACTGCCGCCGTTCCACTAGAATACCTAGACAAAGAACGTAGAGTTGTACGTTATCAGGTGTAACACTGCCGCCGTTCCACTAGAATACCTAGACAAAGAACGTAGAGTTGTATGTTATCAGGTGTAACACTGCCGCCGTTCCACTAGAATACCTAGACAAAGAACGTAAAGTTGTACGTTATCAGGTGTAACACTGCCGCCGTTCCACTAGAATACCTAGACAAAGAACGTAGAGTTGTATGTTATCAGGTGTAACACTGCCGCCGTTCCACTAGAATACCTAGACAAAGAACGTAGAGTTGTACGTTATCAGGTGTAACACTGCCGCCGTTCCACTAGAATACCTAGACAAAGAACGTAAAGTTGTACGTTATCAGGTGTAACACTGCCGCCGTTCCACTAGAATACCTAGACAAAGAACGTAGAGTTGTACGTTATCAGGTGTAACACTGCCGCCGTTCCACTAGAATACCTAGACAAAGAACGTAGAGTTGTACGTTATCAGGTGTAACACTGCCGCCGTTCCACTAGAATACCTAGACAAAGAACGTAGAGTTGTATGTTATCAGGTGTAACACTGCCGCCGTTCCACTAGAATACCTAGACAAAGAACGTAGAGTTGTATGTTATCAGGTGTAACACTGCCGCCGTTCCACTAGAATACCTAGACAAAGAACGTAGAGTTGTATGTTATCAGGTGTAACACTGCCGCCGTTCCACTAGAATACCTAGACAAAGAACGTAGAGTTGTATGTTATCAGGTGTAACACTGCCGCCGTTCCACTAGAATACCTAGACAAAGAACGTAGAGTTGTATGTTATCAGGTGTAACACTGCCGCCGTTCCACTAGAATACCTAGACAAAGAACGTAGAGTTGTATGTTATCAGGTGTAACACTGCCGCCGTTCCACTAGAATACCTAGACAAAGAACGTAGAGTTGTATGTTATCAGGTGTAACACTGCCGCCGTTCCACTAGAATACCTAGACAAAGAACGTAGAGTTGTAAGTTATCAGGTGTAACACTGCCGCCGTTCCACTAGAATACCTAGACAAAGAACGTAGAGTTGTATGTTATCAGGTGTAACACTGCCGCCGTTCCACTAGAATACCTAGACAAAGAACGTAGAGTTGTACGTTATCAGGTGTAACACTGCCGCCGTTCCACTAGAATACCTAGACAAAGAACGTAGAGTTGTATGTTATCAGGTGTAACACTGCCGCCGTTCCACTAGAATACCTAGACAAAGAACGTAGAGTTGTATGTTATCAGGTGTAACACTGCCGCCGTTCCACTAGAATACCTAGACAAAGAACGTAGAGTTGTATGTTATCAGGTGTAACACTGCCGCCGTTCCACTAGAATACCTAGACAAAGAACGTAGAGTTGTACGTTATCAGGTGTAACACTGCCGCCGTTCCACTAGAATACCTAGACAAAGAACGTAGAGTTGTATGTTATCAGGTGTAACACTGCCGCCGTTCCACTAGAATACCTAGACAAAGAACGTAGAGTTGTACGTTATCAGGTGTAACACTGCCGCCGTTCCACTAGAATACCTAGACAAAGAACGTAGAGTTGTACGTTATCAGGTGTAACACTGCCGCCGTTCCACTAGAATACCTAGACAAAGAACGTAGAGTTGTACGTTATCAGGTGTAACACTGCCGCCGTTCCACTAGAATACCTAGACAAAGAACGTAGAGTTGTACGTTATCAGGTGTAACACTGCCGCCGTTCCACTGGAATACCTAGACAAAGAACGTAGAGTTGTACATTATCAGGTGTAACACTGCCGCCGTTCCACTAGAATACCTAGACAAAGAACGTAGAGTTGTACGTTATCAGGTGTAACACTGCCGCCGTTCCACTAGAATACCTAGACAAAGAACGTAGAGTTGTACGTTATCAGGTGTAACACTGCCGCCGTTCCACTGGAATACCTAGACAAAGAACGTAGAGTTGTATGTTATCAGGTGTAACACTACCGCCGTTCCACTAGAATACCTAGACAAAGAACGTAGAGTTGTACGTTATCAGGTGTAACACTGCCGCCGTTCCACTAGAATACCTAGACAAAGAACGTAGAGTTGTACGTTATCAGGTGTAACACTGCCGCCGTTCCACTAGAATACCTAGACAAAGAACGTAGAGTTGTACGTTATCAGGTGTAACACTGCCGCCGTTCCACTAGAATACCTAGACAAAGAACGTAGAGTTGTACGTTATCAGGTGTAACACTGCCGCCGTTCCACTGGAATACCTAGACAAAGAACGTAGAGTTGTACGTTATCAGGTGTAACACTGCCGCCGTTCCACTAGAATACCTAGACAAAGAACGTAGAGTTGTACGTTATCAGGTGTAACACTGCCGCCGTTCCACTAGAATACCTAGACAAAGAACGTAGAGTTGTACGTTATCAGGTGTAACACTGCCGCCGTTCCACTAGAATACCTAGACAAAGAACGTAGAGTTGTACGTTATCAGGTGTAACACTGCCGCCGTTCCACTAGAATACCTAGACAAAGAACGTAGAGTTGTACGTTATCAGGTGTAACACTGCCGCCGTTCCACTAGAATACCTAGACAAAGAACGTAGAGTTGTACGTTATCAGGTGTAACACTGCCGCCGTTCCACTAGAATACCTAGACAAAGAACGTAGAGTTGTACATTATCAGGTGTAACACTGCCGCCGTTCCACTAGAATACCTAGACAAAGAACGTAGAGTTGTACATTATCAGGTGTAACACTGCCGCCGTTCCACTAGAATACCTAGACAAAGAACGTAAAGTTGTACGTTATCAGGTGTAACACTGCCGCCGTTCCACTAGAATACCTAGACAAAGAACGTAAAGTTGTACGTTATCAGGTGTAACACTGCCGCCGTTCCACTAGAATACCTAGACAAAGAACGTAAAGTTGTACGTTATCAGGTGTAACACTGCCGCCGTTCCACTAGAATACCTAGACAAAGAACGTAGAGTTGTACGTTATCAGGTGTAACACTGCCGCCGTTCCACTAGAATACCTAGACAAAGAACGTAGAGTTGTACGTTATCAGGTGTAACACTGCCGCCGTTCCACTAGAATACCTAGACAAAGGAGTTGTACGTTATCAGGTGTAACACTGCCGCCGTTCCACTAGAATACCTAGACAAAGAACGTAGAGTTGTACGTTATCAGGTGTAACACTGCCGCCGTTCCACTAGAATACCTAGACAAAGGAGTTGTACGTTATCAGGTGTAACACTGCCGCCGTTCCACTAGAATACCTAGACAAAGAACGTAGAGTTGTACGTTATCAGGTGTAACACTGCCGCCGTTGCTCTAGAATACCTAGACAAAGGAGTTGTACGTTATCAGGTGTAACACTGCCGCCGTTCCACTAGAATACCTAGACAAAGAACGTAGAGTTGTACGTTATCAGGTGTAACACTGCCGCCGTTGCTCCACACATAACTTCTCTCTATTCTTCATTTCCTGGCTGGTCGAGGTGGCGCGTCACACCTGTGTTTTAATTAGGGATTTCCTGATATGAATGAGAAAGAAGGCTCTAGCTGGGATGTACTCACCTTTATGTGGTTGCAGGGGTCGATTCGTAGCTCCTGGCCCCGCCTCTTCCCTGGTTGTTGCTATGTCCACTCTCCCCCTGCTCCAAGAGATTATCAACCCACTTTTAAAAGCTATGTATGGATCCTGCGTGTGTGTGTGTGTGTGTGTGTGTGTGTGTGTGTGTGTGTGTGTGTGTGTGTGCGTGTGTGTGTGTGTGTGCGTTACAGTTATATTTGTGGGGTGTGGAGATCCAGCTCCTGGCACCTCCTCTTGGACCTTATCATATATACTCTTAAACTTGTGTTCACCCACGCCCAACACCACCAAGAACAACCACGCCCACCACCACCCGCGCCCACTACCACCACCACCACCGACGCCCAGAACCACCCACGCTCACAACCATCACCCCCGCCCACCATCACTGACACCCACGACCACCACAATCACCCACGCCACTCATACCCACCACCACCACCACCCAGAACCACCACCACATACGCCCACCATCACCACCACCACCACCACCTACCACCACCACCCACGCCCACTTTCCACTGACACACACAGTGAAGATCAGACACCTGCTTGAAAAAGGCAGATATTACCTAACGGTGAAGACAGTATTATAGTACATTACCCTTATGTGAGGGATGGGAGGGAGGAAGGGGGTGGTGAGGTCGGTAGGGAGGGGGTGGTGAGGTCGGTAGGGAGGGGGTGGTGATGTCGGTAGGGAGGGGGTGGTGAGTTCGGTGGGGAGGGGGTGGTGAGGTCGGTAGGGAGAGGGTGGCGATGTCGGTAGGGAGGGGGTGGTGAGGTCGGTGGGGAGGGGGTGGTGAGCTCGGTGGGGAGGGGGTGGTGAGGTCGGTAGGGAGTGGGTGGTGATGTCGGTAGGGAGGGGGTGGTGAGGTCGGTAGGGAGGGGGTAGTGAGGGAGGAAGGGAGGGGGTGGTGAGGTCGGTAGGGAGGGGGTGGTGAAGTCGGTAGGGAGGGGGTGGTGAAGGAGGAAGGGAGGGGGTGGTGATGTCGGTAGGGAGGGGGTGGTGAGGTCGGTAGGGAAGGGGTGGTGAGGGAGGAAGGGAGGGGGTGGTGAGGGAGGAAGGGAGGGGGTGGTGAGGGAGGTAGGAAGGGGTGGTGAAGGAGGTAAAGGGGTGAGGGAGGTGGGGGTGAGGGAGGTGGGGATGAGGGAGGTGGGGGTGAGGGAGGTGGGGATGAGGGAGGTGGGGGGTGAGGGAGGTGGGGATGAGGGAGGTGGGGGGTGAGGGAGGGGACAATGGCCGGCAGTGTAAGCTAACATGAACACATCGTCTGGCCGGACGTAATTTTTGTCTGAAAGTCGAGGTTGGTGTCCTGGCCGAAGGAAGGGGGAGGGAGGGGGGTGTTGGAGAGGGGGAAATGAGAAGAGGGTTGGAAGAGCAGAGGGTGAAGGGAAAGAGGTAGGGGGATCGTTATGTTCACGTAATGCCAGAGTGCCTTCCTCCCCCCCCCCATCCAATCAACCTGACCCCCTACTCCACCCCCACCCCTCCATCTTCCTTCCCCTCCCCAAAATCTAACTTTCAAAATTTCGATGTTAACGACATCAGTTAAGAAATTAATGTTACGCTTGTTCTTACCTCTTATTTCTTCAATAACAATAAAATAACACCACATTATACACCCACCACCTCAGTCAACACTCACACTCACACTCACACTCACACTCACACTCACACTCACACACACACACACACACACACTCACACACAGGTCATCCTGACCACACACAAACACATGACAAGCAATAACCAGTGTCCCAGTTGCAGATGACTAAGTTGATGAAACAATTCACTCGATCAAGACCAGGCTAGAACTACACGATCTGACAGCTGCAGACCTCATCCACAATTGGCTCCGATCAATCCACCACAGCAAAGTCATGAAGATTGACACAGCAAAACACACCCAGACGATCACAGTCACAGGCACACACACCACACACTCACACACACACACACACACACTCACACACACACACAATCACACACACACACACACTCACACACACACACACTCACACTCACACTCACACACACACACACACTCACACACACACACACACACTCACACTCACACTCACACTCACACACACACACACACACACACTCACACTCACACACACACACACACACACACACACACACACACACACACACACACACACACACACACACACACACACACACACACACACACTGGGAGTTCAATCCCACCAAGTGCAAAGTCATGAAGATTGGGGAAGGGCAAAGAAGACCGCAGACGGAGTACAGTCTAGGGGGCCAGAGACTACAAACCTCACTCAAGGAAAAAGATCTTGGGGTGAGTATAACACCAGGCACATCTCCTGAAGCGCACATCAACCAAATAACTGCTGCAGCATATGGGCGCCTAGCAAACCTCAGAAGAGCATTCCGACATCTTAATAAGGAATCATTCAGGACCCTGTACACCGTGTACGTTAGGCCCATATTGGAGTATGCGGCACCAGTTTAGAACCCACACCTAGCCAAGCACGTAAAGAAACTAGAGAAAGTGCAAAGGTTTGCAACAAGACTAGTCCCAGAGCTAAGAGGTATGTCCTACGAGGAGAGGTTAAGGGAAATCAACCTGACGACACTGGAGGACAGGAGAGATAGGGGGGACATGATAACGACATACAAAATACTGAGAGGAATTGACAAGGTGGACAAAGACAGGATGTTACAGAGATTGGACACAGTAACAAGGGGACACAGTTGGAAGCTGAAGACACAGATGAATCCCAGGGATGTTAGGAAGTATTTCTTCAGCCACAGAGTAGTCAGAAAGTGGAATAGTTTGGGAAGCGATGTAGTGGAGGCAGGATCCATACATAGCTTTAAGCAGAGGTATGATAAAGCTCACGGCTCAGGGAGAGTGACCTAGTAGCGATCAGTGAAGAGGCGGGGCCAGGAGCTCGGACACGACCCCCGCAACCTCAACTAGGTGAGTACAACTAGGTGAGTACACACACACACACACACACACACACACACACACACACACACACACACACACACACTCACACACACACACACACACACACACACACACACACACACTCACACACACACACACACACACACACACACACACACACACACACACACACACACACACACACACACACACACACACACACACACACACACACACACACACACACACACACACACACACACACTCACACACACACACACACACACGAGAGGGCTTTTCTGGCTTAGCAGCTCGGCCTTAGACCAGGCTTTCCTACTGACTGTTAGATGAGCCAGGCTGTTTGTGCTGGTATTCCGCACACCCACAGTAATCATAGTGGCTGATCAGGGTCTCTCTTTCAACACGTGAGGTTGTGGCTTTATTAACGACAAATCAACATTCAGCACTTTACCTTGTATTGAAGGTTAGCGAGGAGGGGCGTGGTGGTGAGGAGGGGCGTGGTGGTGAGGAGGGGCGTGGTGGTGAGGGTTAGCGAGGAGGGACGTGGTGGTGAGGAGGGGCGTGGTGGTGAGGCGGGGCGTGGTGGTGAGGAGGGGCGTGGTGGTGAGGAGGGGCGTGGTGGTGAGGGTTAGCGAGGAGGGACGTGGTGGTGAGGGTTAGCGAGGAGGGACGTGGTGGTGAGGGTTAACGAGGAGGGACGTGGTGGTGAGGGTTAGCGAGGAGGGACGTGGTGGTGAGGAGGGGCGTGGTGGTGAGGGTTAGCGAGGAGGGACGTGGTGGTGAGGGTTAGCGAGGCGGGACGAGGTGGTGAGGGTTAACGAGGAGGGACGTGGTGGTGAGGGTTAGCGAGGAGGGACGTGGTGGTGAGGAGGGGCGTGGTGGTGAGGGTTAGCGAGGAGGGACGTGGTGGTGAGGAGGGGCGTGGTGGTGAGGGTTAGCGAGGAGGGACGTGGTGGTGAGGGTTAGCGAGGAGGGACGTGGTGGTGAGGAGGGGCGTGGTGGTGAGGGTTAGCGAGGAGGGACGTGGTGGTGAGGAGGGGCGTGGAGGTGAGGGTTAGCGAGGAGGGACGTGGTGGTGAGGGTTAGCGAGGAGGGGCGTGGTGGTGAGGAGGGGCGTGGTGGTGAGGGTTAGCGAGGAGGGACGTGGTGGTGAGGGTTAGCGAGGAGGTGCGTGGGGGTGAGGGTTAGCGAGGAGGGACGTGGTGGTGAGGGTTAGCGAGGAGGGGCGTGGTGGTGAGGGTTAGCGAGGAGGGACGTGGTGGTGAGGGTTAGCGAGGAGGTGCGTGGTGGTGAGGGTTAGCGAGGAGGGACGTGGTGGTGAGGGTTAGCGAGGAGGTGCGTGGGGGTGAGGGTTAGCGAGGAGGGACGTGGTGGTGAGGGTTAGCGAGGAGGGACGTGGTGGTGAGGGTTAGCGAGGAGGTGCGTGGGGGTGAGGGTTAGCGAGGAGGGACGTGGTGGTGAGGGTTAGCGAGGAGGGACGTGGTGGTGAGGGTTAGCGAGAAGGGACGTGGTGGTGAGGGTTAGCGAGGAGGGGCGTGGTGGTGAGGGTTAGCGAGGAGGGTTGTGGTGGTGAGGGTTAGCGAGGAGGGGCGCGGTGGTGAGGGTTAGCGAGGAGGGGCGTGGTGGTGAGGTTTAGCGAGGAGGGGCGTGGTGGTGAGGGTTAGCGAGGAGGGGCGTGGTGGTGAGGGTTAGCGAGGAGGGACGTGGTGGTGAGGGTTAGCGAGGAGGGGCGTGGTGGTGAGGATTAGCGAGGAGGGGCGTGGTGGTGAGGCTTAGCGAGGAGGGGCGTGGTGGTGAGGGTTAGCGAGGAGGGGCGTGGTGGTGAGGGTTAGCGAGGAGGGGCGTGGTGGTGAGGGTTAGCGAGGAGGGGCGTGAGGGTGAGGGTTAGCGAGGAGGGGGGTGGTGGTGAGGGTTAGCGAGGAGGGGCGTGGTGGTGAGGGTTAGCGAGGGGCGTGGTGGTGAGGGTTAGCGAGGAGGGGCGTGGGTGTGAGGGTTAGCGAGGAGGGGCGTGGTGGTGAGGGTTAGCGAGGAGGGGCGTGGGGGTGAGGGTTAGCGAGGAGGGGCGTGGTGGTGAGGGTTAGCGAGGAGGGGCGTGGTGGTGAGGATTAGCGAGGAGGGGCGTGGGGGTGAGGGTTAGCGAGGAGGGGCGTGGGGGTGAGGGTTAGCGAGGAGGGACGTGGGGGTTAGGGTTAGCGAGGGGCGTGGGGGTGAGGGTTAGCGAGGAGGGGCGTGGTGGTGAGGGTTATCGAGGAGGGGCGTGGGTGTGAGGGTTAGCGAGGAGGGGCGTGGTGGTGAGGATTAGCGAGGAGGGGCGTGGGGGTGAGGGTTATCGTGGTGGGGCGTGGGTGTGAGGGTTAGCGAGGAGGGGCGTGGTGGTGAGGGTTAGCGAGGAGGGGCGTGGTGGTGAGGGTTAGCGAGGAGGGGCGTGGGTGTGAGGGTTAGCGAGGAGGGGCGTGGTGGTGAGGGTTAGCGAGGAGGAGCGTGGTGGTGAGGGTTAGCGAGGAGGGGCGTGGTGGTGAGGGTTAGCGAGGAGGGGCGTGGTGGTGAGGGTTAACGAGGAGGGGCGTTGGGGTGAGGGTTAGCGAGGAGGGGCGTGGTGGTGAGGGTTAGCGAGGAGGGGCGTGGGGGTGAGGGTTAGCGAGGAGGGACTTGGGGTGAGGGTTAGCGAGGAGGGACGTGGGGGTGAGGGTTAGCGAGGAGCGGCGTGGTGGTGAGGGTTAGCGAGGGGCGTGGGGGTGAGGGTTAGCGAGGAGGGGCGTGGTGAGGGTTAGCGAGGAGGGGCGTGGTGGTGAGGGTTACCGAGGAGGGGCGTGGGGGTGAGGGTTAGCGAGGAGGGGCGTGGTGGTGAGGGTTAGCGAGGAGGTGCGTGGGGGTGAGGGTTAGCGAGGAGGGACGTGGTGGTGAGGGTTAGCGAGGGGCGTGGGGGTGAGGGTTAGCGAGGAGGGGCGTGGTGGTGAGGGTTATCGAGGAGGGGCGTGGGTGTGAGGGTTAGCGAGGAGGGGCGTGGTGGTGAGGGTTAGCGAGGAGGGGCGTGGTGGTGAGGGTTAGCGAGGAGGGGCGTGGTGGTGAGGGTTAGCGAGGAGGGGCGTGGGTGTGAGGGTTAGCGAGGAGGGGCGTGGTGGTGAGGGTTAGCGAGGAGGGGCGTGGTGGTGAGGGTTAGCGAGGAGGGGCGTGGTGGTGAGGGTTAGCGAGGAGGGGCGTGGTGGTGAGGGTTAGCGAGGGGCGTGGGGGTGAGGGTTAGCGAGGAGGGGCGTGGTGGTGAGGGTTAGCGAGGAGGGGCGTGGTGGTGAGGGTTAGCGAGGAGGGGCGTGGTGGTGAGGGTTAGCGAGGAGGGGCGTGGGGGTGAGGGTTAGCGAGGAGGGGCGTGGTGGTGAGGTTTAGCGAGGAGGGGCGTGGTGGTGAGGGTTATCGAGGAGGGGCGTGGTGGTGAGGGTTAGCGAGGAGGGGCGTGGTGGTGAGGGTTAGCGAGGGGCGTGGGGGTGAGGGTTAGCGAGGAGGGGCGTGGTGGTGAGGGTTAGCGAGGAGGGGCGTGGGGGTGAGGGTTAGCGAGGAGGGGCGTGGGGGTGAGGGTTAGCGAGGAGGGGCGTGGTGGTGAGGGTTAGCGAGGAGGGGCGTGGTGGTGAGGGTTAGCGAGGGGCGTGGGGGTGAGGGTTAGCGAGGAGGGGCGTGGGAGTAAGGGTTAGCGAGGAGGGGCGTGGGGGTGAGGGTTAGCGAGGAGGGGCGTGGGGGTGAGGCTTAGCAAGGAGGGGAGTGGGGGTGAGGGTTAGCGAGGAGGGGCGTGGGGGTGAGAGGGGTGAGGACTGCATAAGAGCTGGGGTAAAGTCCCATACTCACGTACCTGCAAAAACGAAAGGAAAAAAAGGTAGTAAGTCAATAAATTCTTAATAATAATAATAATAATAATAATAATAATATCATTATTAATTATTAATTATTATTATTATTATTATTATTATTATTATTATTATTATTATTATTATTATTATTATTATACATATAGCAGCCGTAGACGCTTCAGGCTCTGGGCTGATTCTATACAATGCAAGAAAAACGTTAGATACTAGAACATAATGCATTTCAAATCACGGTAGATCATGGGAATGAATGAGATTAAATGAGATCGACACATCGTTATTCATATGATCTATTATTATTATTATTATTATCAGTGCAGGATGTCCCACTAGGAGGGTATCTGGTGTATTTTTGTGTTAGCGGTTCCGGCAGAGTTTTTGTTTCTTTCAGAGACCATCTGAAAGAATTCAGATTCAATTACTTCAGATGTGTCCATTTTGCTCAGTAGTTTCTCCAGTTTCCATGTTGTGTGGCTGCTGTTTCGTCTCCGGTGTCTTCCCGTCTTCGTGTCTTTATGGTGTTAGCTCGATTCCAGGGATCACCTCTTTACCTTGGGTTATGTCTTCAGTTACTTGCACACCATCTTGTCATTTCCTATACGCTTCTCTCCTTCGTTTTTTTTACTTCGTCTTTCCTCTAATGTGGCAATTTAGCAGTTTCGGTTGCGATTTGGCCTTTGATGGTATACCAGTCTCAAATTGTCTCTCTGCTTGTTTTCACTGCAATTCTTCACTTTCCGTTGGGTTTTCCACGCTTTTCATCTCTGGGTGAACCATGAGCTCTTGCTTCGCTTGTTGTATATGAAGGTCTCCTGACTGCTAGACTATATATAGTTCCTGTCAGACGATTACTGTACGGAGGACTGAGGTTCAACCTCTCCTTCAGCTGAATGAATGATGTGGTTTTAGCACTGCATGTAAGAGAGAGAATCCTGGGCCTCGACGCTTCTTACATGTTGACGTTCTATTCACGCTGCTGAGGAGGATAACAAAAGAGATTGCATGCAATTGCAACCAACCTTAGACAGATGTCTGATGTGGTTGAAGAGTCAACTATGTCTAGTCTCGCTGCTTGAGCCCATCCTCTCTCTTGTTCCGGACATACTGGTTCATAAACTCTTCATTAATCTGACTCTTCATGTGTTTACCTAGTTTTGTTCATTTAGTTATATTCGCCTTGTGTTCACCTGGATGTGGTCACCTTGTTCTGCTCGCTTCGTTGTGGTCACCTGGTTGTGCTCACTTGGTTGTGCTTACCTGATTGTGGTCACCCAGTTGTGGTCACCAAGGTCATCCAGCTGTGGTTACCTGGTTGTGGTCACCTAGTTGTTCTCACCTGGTCGTGGTCACCTGGTTATGGTCACCTACATGTTGTCGAAAGGGTCAAGTCTGTTCCTAGTTGCGCTCACCTGAACTGTAAAAAGTTTCAAAATAGATATGATGGGCCCTGGAGGCCAGAAATCTATCGAAAAGAGTTGAGGAGGAGGAGCCAGGAGCCATGACTCAACCCCTGCAAACACTAGGTAAATACCTGCTTATATTTGACGTGGTACTCAGTGCGGTTGTCTGCTCTTCAAGTTTATTTCTTTGTGGTTCTAGTTTCCCATGTTAAGTAGTTGTGCCTTGGCCCGTTAGCCTCTCCTTGCCACTTGAAGGCGTTTGTCATGTTCCTGTTGTTGCCTTTGTGCTCCTGTCTCACCCTACTCCAGTTTGGAGGAGGAAAGACGGAAGACGAAAAGGGAGAGGAGGAGAAGAAAAATGAGAAGGGAAACAATAAGAGTAACGGATGAAAGACTAGGCGACGGAAGACTAGACAGAGGTGTAGAACTTGGGGTAAGAAATAGACGAGGATGAAGATGAAGATGAGGAGGATGAAGATGGGAAGGAGAATTTGGTTTACCTATTATGCCTATCTCGTCTAGCATGGTGGGGGTTATATAATCCATCTAGCTGGGAGCGCCTCAGGCGCAGATGTCACTACTATGCAGAGTGAGCGCGCTGCTAGACGCTCTGGGAATACCAGCAAACATTATCAGACCCGCTGGCAAAACTGGATGGATTTCATCATGAAGCAGCCGGCCACGGACGTGGCCAGGGCCACGGGGAATGGCCACGGGGCATGGCCACGGGCCATATTCACAGGGGAATGGTAATTAAGGGATTACTCAAAGACCTTCGACCCACACTCAGCTACAGGTTAGTGCGTGCAATGGAAAAGGAAGGGCGAAAAAAGAGGGGGAAGAATAGGAAGAAGAGGAGGGGAGGAAGATAAGTAAGAGGAAGACATTTAGCACTCAGAAGATTCTCAGTGGTGTAATAAGGAATTTGCAAGCAGCCAAAAAATGAGATATTGAATCTCAGTATGACTCTGTCTTCAGTGAGCCATTAATCAGACTAAAGGTCGAGAATCCAGGTGAATTTTCATGAACGAGCCTTAAAAACCCTGTCAATATATACCAAATTTCTGATATAACTTAAACCCCAATGGACCTTGAAAAAGCCATTAACAATATGCCGATGAACTCTGCCCTGGACCCAGACTCGTGGAACTCCCTGTTCATTAAGAACTGCAAGAGACCCCTTTAAGTATGCTATGGAGAAGGAGCCTAGACACGACAGTCATCCCACTCCAAAAAGGTGGTAACAAAGCAAGAGCAAATAATCACAGACCGATACCACTAACGTCTCGCATCACAAAAATCTTTGAAAGAGTTATAACCCAGGGCAACATGGGATGAGATCAGGTCATTTCTGTCTCTCGCAACTACTAGACCACTATGATATGGTCTTGGATGCACTGGAGGACAAACAGAATACAGATGTGGTATACACAGACTTTGCAAAAGTCTTCGATAAGTGCGAACATGGTGCAATAGTGCACAAAATGTGTACTAAAGGAATATCTGATACAGTGTGCAGATGGATATTTAATTTTCTAACCAACAGAACACAAAGAGTAATGGTAAACAGTTAAGTCGGAGGCTACCAGAGAGAAAAGTTCTGTTCCACAAGGTACAGTACTCGCCCCCTTCCCTTTCCTCATTCTCATATCTGACACAGATAGAGAATATGCATAAGAATGTCATCCACTGAGGACAGGGTAAATCTCCAAGCGAATATAAACGAAGTTTTCCACAGAGCAGCGGAAAACATGATGATCAATGAGGACAAATTTCAGTTACTCCGTTATGGAAAACTTGAATAAATAATTGCTAGAACAGAGCAATACTGCTGTATACTAACAGCCCCATTCAAGGTAGGTGAAATTGCAGATCTAGAGAATGTACAGAGAACCTTCACTGCATGTATTAGTTCAATCACGCACCTTAATTACTGGGAACGTTTAAATTCCCTTAACCTGTACTTCCTGGAACGCAGGCGAGAAAGGTACATCATACCTGGAAAATCTTAAGAGGGGCTGGTTCCCAATCTCTACACAGAAATCACTCCCTACGAAAGCAAAAGTCTTGGCAGACGGTACGACATAGTACCAATGAAAAGCAGGGGTGCCATGAGTACACTAAGAGAAAGCACAATAAGTGTCCGGGGCTCAAGGGGATTACCAATAGATCCCTGGCTGTCTTCAAGAGGGAAATGGATAGAAATCTAAAGTCAGTAGCCGGGATATAGTTCGTACGTTGGACTGCGTGCGACTAGCAGCCGAAGCCTGGCTGATCAGGCCCTGATCCAGCTTGGAGGACTGGCCGAGGGCCGTGCCGCGGGGGCGTTGACCCCAGAACAACGTCCAGGTAGACAGTTTCCTTCCTTCACCTGATTTCCGCTCTGCTTCTCCTCATTTCCACTCCTCACTTCCTTTCCTACCCTACCACTTCATTTCCGTGTCTCCCTTTCCTTTCCCTTTCTACTTCACCACCTGATTTCTGCTTCTCCATTCTTCTACTCGTGATTTCCGCTTTTCGCTTCCTCTCCTCCTTCCAGGCCCTCTTTCAGTCTCTCTTCTCTATCTTTCCTTATAAGCTACCTCGCCGCCTCCCACACAAGGGCGTCAACAAGATGAATAAAAAGTAGTCTGAGGAGAAATAAAAAAGGAGGAACAAGCGAAGAAGTATGAGGAGAATAGGAGAAAGAGGAAAAGAGGAAGTGAAGGGGAAGAGTACAGGAGACAAAAAGCCACTAACAATAACACTAAGTGTCTGTGATTCAATACCCGGCACCTTCACTAACACTAACCTTAAAACTTAACTGGACCAGTACCTTCACTAACTGGATCATCACCGTCACTAACAGGGCCATCGCCTTCAAATGGACCAGCCACATACACAACAGAGAGGTGCCGCCTCAACCAGCGGCGCCTGGCCACCTGACTGACTGACTGGTTAGGTAATTGGCTGGCAGGTTGGCTGGTTAACTGACTAGGTGACTTGCTGACTGATTGGCTGAAAAAGAGACTGGCTTGTTTACCATCCGGCTAGCTAACTGGTTGGCAAGCTGACTGACTGGTTGATTGGGTAGTTCAGTGAATGGATCATTGACTAGTTGCGTGGCTGAATGGCTGGCTAGGTAGTTGGGTGAATGCCTGGCTGGCTAGCTGGGTAGATGGGTGAATAGCTGGCTGGCTAGTTGTGTAAACAGCTGGCTGGGTAGTTGGGTGAATGGCTGGCTGGATAGTTGGGTGAATGGCTATCTGGCTGGCTAGTTGAATGAATGGCTGGCTTGCTAGTTGGGTGAATAGCTGGCTGGATAGTTGGGTGAATGACTGGATAGTTGCGTAGTTTGGTGAAAGGTTGGTTGGATAGTTTGGTAGTTAGGTGAAAGGCTGGCTGGATTGCTGGCTAGCTAGGTAGCTGGATGAATGGCTGGCTGGCTAGTTAGGTAGTTGGGTGAGTGGCCGGCTGGATAGTTGGGTGAATGGTTGGCTGGATAGCTAGGTAGTTGGGCGAGTGGCTGGTTGGATAGTTGGATGAATAGCTGGATGGCTAGCTAGGTAGTTGGGTGACTGGCTGGCTGCCTAGCTAGGTAGTTGGGTGAGTGGCTGGCTGCCTAGCTAGGTAGTTGGGTGAGTGGCTCTCTGCCTAGCTAGGTAGTTGGGTGAGTGGCTGTCTGCCTAGCTAGGTAGTTGGATGAGTGGTTGTCTGCCTAGCTAGGTAGTTGGGTGAGTGGCTCTCTGCCTAGCTAGGTAGTTGGGTGAGTGGCTGTCTGCCTAGCTAGGTAGTTGGGTGAGTGGCTGTCTGCCTAGCTAGGAAGTTGGGTGAGTGGCTGTCTGCCTAGCTAGGTAGTTGGGTGAGTGGCTGTCTGCCTAGCTAGGTAGTTGGGTGAGTGGCTGTCTGCCTAGCTAGGTAGTTGGGTGAGTGGCTGTCTGCCTAGCTAGGTAGTTGGGTGAGTGGCTGTCTGCCTAGCTAGGTAGTTGGGTGAGTGGCTGGCTGCCTAGCTGGTAGTTGGGTGAGTGGCTGGCTGCCTAGCTGAGTAGTTGGGTGAGTGGCTGGCTGCCTAGCTAGGTAGTTGGGTGAGTGGCTGGCTGCCTAGCTAGGTAGTTGGGTGAGTGGCTGTCTGCCTAGCTAGGTAGTTGGGTGAGTGGCTGGCTGCCTAGCTGGGTAGTTGGGTGAGTGGCTGGCTGCCTAGCTAGGTAGTTGGGTGAGTGGCTGGCTGCCTAGCTGGGTAGTTGGGTGAGTGGCTGGCTGCCTAGCTGGATAGTTGGGTGAGTGGCTGGCTGCCTAGCTAGGTAGTTGGGTGAGTGGCTGGCTGCCTAGCTAGGTAGTTGGGTGAGTGGCTGGCTGCCTAGCTGGGTAGTTGGGTGAGTGGCTGGCTGTGTTCTCTGGAGATCAGATGAGGTATGACTTCAAGGAGGGAGGTGCGGTCGAGTCACGATCACACACACACACGCACACACACGCACGCACGCACGCACACACACACACACACACACACACACACACACACACACACACCACCACCATCACCACTACCACCCCCACCACGACCCCCCCCTCCACTACCACCCCCACCACTACCCCCACTACCATCACTACCACCACCACCCTCACAACTACCACCCCCACCAGTACCATCCCCTCCACTACCACCCCCACTACTACCATCACTACCACCACCACCATCACCACTACCACCACCACCATCACCACTACCACCCCCACCACTACCACCCCTACTACTACCACCCCCACCACTACCACCACCACCCTCACCACTACCACCCCCACCACTACCATCACTACCACCACCACCCACACCACTACCACCACCACCACTACCACCCCACCACCACTACCCCTACCAACCCCACCCACTACCCACCACCACCAGTACCACCATCACTACCACCATCCACCACTACCACTACCCACCACCATCACTCCTACCACTACCACCACCGTCACTACCACTACCATCAGTACCCACCACCATAGCTACCACCCCCACCACTATTACCACCACTACCCCTACCACCACTACCACCCCACCACAACCGCTACCATCACCACTAACACCCCACCACTACCATCACCTCTACCACTGCCTCCCCCCACAACCACTACAACCACCACCCGCAGCAGCAAGCAGCAGTTGTCTGTAGAGACGGCTGGTGAAACAGACCAGTCTGGGGGAGGGGGAGGGGTTGGGGGTTGGGTGGGGGATGGGGTGCGGTTGGGTATGGTGCATGTCCTCCATGACCCGAGTGAGGAAAGAGGAGTGACCACTTCCCCCCTCCCCCCCCCCCCAGGATATAAGTATCACTGTTGCTCAATATGATTCATTTGTGTGTGTATGTACTCACATAGCTGTACTCACCTAATTGTGGTTGCAGGGGTCGGGTCGCAGCTCCTGGCCCCGCCTCTTCACTGGTCGCTACTACGTCACTCTTCCTGCTCCATGAGCTTATCATACCTCTTCGTAAAGCTATGTATGGATCCTGCCCCATTACATCACTTCCCAGACTATTCCACTTCCTGACAACTCTGTGACTGAAGAAATAGTTCCTAACATCCCTGTGACTCATCTGAGTCTTCAACTTTCAATTGTGTCCCCTTGTTGCTGTGTCCCATCTCTGGAACATCCTGTCTCTGTCCACCTTGTCAATTCCTCTCAATATTTTGTATGTTATCATTATCTTCCCTGTCCCTCCTGTCCTGCAGTGTCGTCAGGTCGACTTCCTTAAGCTCTCCTCCTAGGACATGCCCCTTAGCTCCAGGACGTGCGTACGTGCGTACGTGCGTACGTGCGTACGTGCGTGTGTGTGTGTGTGTGTGTGTGTGTGTGTGTGTGTGTGTGTGTGTGTGTGTGTGTGTGTGTGTGTGTGTGTGTGTGTGTGTGTGTGTGTGTGTTCATAAAATGGATGATTGGATGAAGGATGGTGAATGCGTTTTCTTCTTTGAGTCACTCTGCCTTGGCGGGTGACGGCCGTAGAGGTAACACACACACACACACACACACACACACACACACACACACACACACACACACACACACACACACACACACACACAGGAGCTGCGACTTGACCCCTGCAACCATAAATAGGTGAGTACACACAAACCATACCCCGGCCGGGATTGAACCCACGGTCAGAGAGTCTCAAAACTCCAGCCCGTCGCGTTAGCCATTAGACCAGCTAGCCACAATAAGATTCGTCCAACTAGGTATATTTCTACACCATAGGAAGGTTAGCACAGGCACCTCTGTGACCACAAATGCGGGTTCAATCCCGGCCGGGGTATGGTTTGTTTGCAATCGTGTCATTACGATTTCGTGAGTCATGTTGAGTACACACACATACGCACACGCGTGCAACAGGTCAAGTGTCTATTGAGAAGTGCCTCCGAAAACTAGAAACTACACTACATAAACAATTCACTGTCAACGGACTTACACTTTGCTACCAAAATGCAAGTTCCTGATCCAGCAAGGAACCCTCCTTGGCTAGCTGCAAGAACTGTGTCAAAACTGTCAGTGGTGACAATAAGGCAGGAGGAGGTGCATTTCCTTCTTAAATCCCTTGACCAAGAAAAGGCTGTGGGCCCAGACAAGTTGAGCCCAAGATTGTTGAGATGTGCAGACCAGCTAGCAGCACCTCTAACTCGCATCTTTCAGCACTGCCTAGTACAGTGTAAATGGCCCTCTCTATGGAAAGAGGCAAATGTAGTCCCTGTTCACAAAAAGAAGAGCAGAGCAGAAATCAGCAACTACAGACCAGTGTCACTCCTGTCAATTACTGGTAAGATCCTGAGACAATAATCTCAAGACAAATGACAGAGTTTTTTGACTACCACTCACTACTTTGTGATCGTCAATATGGCTTCAGGAAAGGTTACTCTGCTGCTGATCTGTTGTTAAACCTCTCCACTAAGTGGCACCAGTCACTGGATGAATCCAAAGTCAGCTGTGTGGTAGCACTGGACATTGCTGGCGCTTTCGACCGGGTGTGGCACCAGGGCCTCTTAGCAAAACTTCAAGCACTGGGAATTGCAGGCTCTACGCTATGTTCCCTCAGTGATTACCTTCATGGTAGATCTCTAAGTGTAGTTCTCAATGGAACGGAATCAGCAAGGCATCCTATTGGGGCAAGCGTTCCACAAGGAAGCGTGCTGGGACCATTGTTATGGAATGTCTACTTCAACGACCTTCATCTCATCCCAGAATCACATGCATATGCAGACGACTGTACACTGACATTCACTTATCCAAGAGAAGAAATGCCAGCTGCTCTAAGCTACATCAATCACCAGCTGAGAGGTATATCAGCTTGGGGAAACAGATGGCAAGTAACATTTGCACCTGAGAAAACGCAAATGATGATCGTCTCTAGGCACCATGATGGTAATGCTGGTGCAGTAGTAAGGATGAATGGGAGGGTGTTGGCACCTGGAGAAGAAGTTGATATCCTTGGGGTGAAATTTGACTCCAAACTAACCATGAAGAACCATGTTGTAAATCTTGCAAACAAGTCAGCCAGGAAGCTTACAGCACTTCGCCGTATCTCGCATCTGCTTGACAGTAGGGGTTGCAAGA
Organism: Cherax quadricarinatus; assembly: GCF_038502225.1. Taxonomy (NCBI): domain Eukaryota; kingdom Metazoa; phylum Arthropoda; class Malacostraca; order Decapoda; family Parastacidae; genus Cherax; species Cherax quadricarinatus. Next base: position 8,357,379 of record NC_091316.1, read on the forward strand.
GTCTGTACGAGGCACAAGTACGCTCACACCTTGAGTATGCTCCACTTTTTTGGTTTGCCTGCCCCCCCCCCTCTCATCTGAGACTGCTTGACAGAGTAGAGAACAGAGCAAGACGTCTCATCTCTCGCCTGGACCCATCCTGGAGAGATCTGTCATTTCAGCAGAGCCTTCAACACAGATATATTGACAAAGTACCACACTTGGATCCACTTCGAGGACAGCGTGAAACAAGCTTTTATGCCACAAGACGGGCAGAAAGCAGCAACTTCACTCTGGCTGTACCCTTCTCCAGAACATCACTCCATCTGAGATCATATATACCCAGGATGACTCGAGTATGGAACACATTCGTACAGCATAATGATGTCAACGAGATAAAGTCAGTTGCTCAAATGAAAATGCTGGCCCACAGATGGCTCCAACTTCATCCTGTTCCCTACTTGTATGTCTCATAACAATAAAAATGCTTTCAAATGAGCTGATGTAGGTAACAGCTCTTAGCTTGCCAATAAAGTTAGGAATCCTTAACCTGTAAATAGCATGTCAATAAAGCTAGGGATCCCTAACCTTGTCAAACCCTGTGTAAAAGAGAGAGAGAGAGAGAAAGAAAGAGAAAGAGAGAAAGAGAAAGAGAAAGAAAGAGAAAGAGAAAGAGAGAGAGAGAGAGAGAGAGAGAGAGTAGTAGTAGTAGTAGTAGTAGTAGTAGTAGTAGTAGAAGTAGTAATAGTAGTAGTAGATAAAGAAAAGGTGAAAGGAGCGAAGATGGAGGGGTCAGGCAAGTGAGTCAGGCAGGCATGCAGGAATATAAGCAGGGACGCAGACATAAAACTATGCAGGCAGGCAAACAGGCAGACAAAAAAGTGTGCAGGCAGGCAGACAAAAAAGTGTGCAGGCAGACAGACAAACAGACAAGAAAAGCAGGCAGGCAAGAAGCCAGGCGAGCAAGCAAGCAAGCAGGCAAACAAAATTAAGCACACAAACAAGCAGACAGTCAAAAAGCCAGGCAAGTAGGCAGAACAGTTAGGAGAAAAGCAAGCAAGCAAGGAATCAGACAAAAAAAATAAACAAGAAGGCAAAAACTCAGTCAAGCAGGCAGGCAATCACACAGAAGAACAGACAAAATAGTAAGCAGGCAAGCAAGCAGATAGGCAGGCAGGGAATTAGAGAAGTAAGAAGGCAAGAAGTCAGCCAAGCAGGCAGACAATCACACAAAAAAGCAAGCAGCCGGAATAGTAAGCAGGCTGGCTGGCTGGCTGGCTGGCTGGCTGGCTGGCTGGCTGGCTGGCTGGCTGGCTGACAGGCAGGCAGGCAGGCAGGCAGGCTGGCAAGCAGACAAGCAAGCAGGCAGGCAGACAAACAGGTAGGCAGGCAAGCAGACAGGGCTGTAATGAGTCTCAGCTGTCTCCAGTAATGGGGACGTCCTTCAAATGACCTTCAGAGGTTACAGACGAGCCTCTACCATCACCACAGCTTTCTAATGCTGGGCTCAACCCCTGTTGTTGCTGCTGCTTCTGCCGCTGCTGCTGCTGCCGCTGCTGCTGCTGCTGCTGCTGCTGCTGCTGCTGCTGCTGCTGCTGCTGCTGCTGCTGCTGCTGCTGCTGCTGCTGCTGCTGCCGCTGCTGCTGCTGCTGCTGCTGCTGCTGCTGCTGCTGCTGCTGCTGCTGCTGCTGCTGCTGCCGCTGCCGCTGCTGCTCCTAGCGGTGGGAGAGGCTAACTGAGTGTTCACCAGTGTTCTTTACACCACTCAGTGTTATTCTCAGGATCCTCAGCTCTACAGGATCACTGAGTGTGTCTACTACGAAATTAGCGGACGGAGGACTGAGCCTTAACCATCTGTCTCATGAATACGGAAGATCTTTTCCGTGAACATGGAAAATCCGTCTTATGAATACGGAAGATCTGTCTCATAAACACGGAAAATCTGTCTTATGAACACGGAATATCTCTCAAGAACACTGAAGATCAGTGCTTCTTAACAGTTCTTAATCCCGTAATATTTTCTTTCCAACCTCAGAGACCTGGTCTAAGACCGGGCAGTGGGCAAGATAATACCCAGAACCACTAACAGATAACAGGAAACAATCAGGCTGTACTGCAAGGCTTTTACGAGGACAACTTTTCGCTCTGTGTAGAGTTTTATCAACTCTTAATTAATCCCTACAAAGAGCGAAACGTTGTCCTGGTAAAAGCTTGTTATTCAACGTCAGCTTTCCCTCACCACTGCATCTAACAAATGACCCACACGGGTTTAGCGCTAAAACCAGTTTTTTTAAAAACTTTATTAATTAAAAACCCGAATCAATTCAATTATTATTATGTTTATGGAGGCTTACTAAACCCACAGGGGTCTTGCAGCGCATAAGGAATGGAAGGTAATATGGTTCGATCCAAGGTAGAAGAGGAAAAGTCCACCTCCTCAAATCAAGAGCCCCATATGGTCATTATTTTAATCAGTTTTAATATCCATCGTGTAGTCCATAGGCTTTAAAACTTATTAATATTAACCAACCAACCAACTAATGTTCACGGCGTTCAGCTTCAACAACAACAACAATGGTAAGACACATATGCAACAGTTAGACAACTTTATTCCGAAACGCTTCGCCTACACAGTAGGCTTCTTCAGTCGAATACAGAAAATAGGCAGGAACAGTAGAGATGTGAAGACGATGTAATCAGTCCATCACCCTTGTAGTCGTAGAAATTCTACGACTACAAGGGTGATGGACTGATTACATCGTCTTCACATCTCTACTGTTCCTGCCTATTTTCTGTATTCGACTGAAGAAGCCTACTGTGTAGGCGAAACGTTTCGGAATAAAGTTGTCTAACTGTTGCATATGTGTCTTACCTAACAACCTGTCGGTATTGTATACCATTTTGATGTTCAACAACAATAATAATAATAATAATAATAATAATAATAATAATAATAATAATAATAATAATAATAATAATAAAATCATGGAAAAATCATGGCTTGCGAGTTGCATGGTGACCGTCGTGATCTTCCACTAGGCTGCTGCTGCTGCTAGTGTTGTCAATCACCTTCCTACAGACGGGTGGTAACCACCGTCTCGAGTGTCTTGCCGTAACACTGATGAAACTCAAGATGTACGACCACCTATTCCACGCCCCCTTCCTGCCCTATCTTCCTGCCCTATCTTCCTACTCTATCATTATCCTTCCTATTCCATTACCTAAATGGATCCTTTTCCGCCGTTCCAGTGGTGTAACCCGGCATTTCCCTGGCCGGTAATCCACTCAGCGCTGGTGTACCGCTAACATTCCAGAGTGCTCTACACACACCTGCGGTTCTTATTATTTATTTTATGTAGCTAAATGAAGCGGAAAATTCATGTTGGTAATTCAGCACAATGAGTGGTGGAGTCTCGATCCTCCGTCTTATAATAGAGAGATACAATCCCCACCTAAAGTGAAGGGAGTATGTGGACCATATATTAGAGTAAGACTGTGAAGGAAGTATGTGGACCATATATTAGAATAAGACTGTGAAGGAAGTATGTGGACCATATATTAGAATAAGACTGTGAAGGAAGTATGTGGACCATATATTAGAATAAGACTGTGAAGGAAGTATGGGGACCATATATTAGAATAAGACTGTGAAGGAAGTATGGGGACCATATATTAGAATAAGACTGTGAAGGAAGTATGGGGACCATATATTAGAATAAGACTGTGAAGGAAGTATGTGGACCATATATTAGAATAAGACTGTGAAGGAAGTATGTGGACCATATATTAGAATAAGACTGTGAAGGAAGTATGTGGACCATATATTAGAATAAGACTGTGAAGGAAGTATGTGGACCATATATTAGAATAAGACTGTGAAGGAAGTATGGGGACCATATATTAGAATAAGACTGTGAAGGAAGTATGTGGACCATATATTAGAATAAGACTGTGAAGGAAGTATGTGGACCATATATTAGAATAAGACTGTGAAGGAAGTATGGGGACCATATATTAGAATAAGACTGTGAAGGAAGTATGTGGACCATATATTAGAATAAGACTGTGAAGGAAGTATGTGGACCATATATTAGAATAAGACTGTGAAGGAAGTATGGGGACCATATATTAGAATAAGACTGTGAAGGAAGTATGGGGACCATATATTAGAATAAGACTGTGAAGGAAGTATGTGGACCATATATTAGAATAAGACTGTGAAGGAAGTATGGGGACCATATATTAGAGTAAGACTGTGAAGGAAGTATGGGGACCATATATTAGAATAAGACTGTGAAGGAAGTGTGTGGACCATATATTAGAATAAGACTGTGAAGGAAGTATGGGGACCATATATTAGAGTAAGACTGTGAAGGAAGTGTGTGGACCATATATTAGAGTAAGACTGTGAAGGAAGTATGGGGACCATATATTAGAATAAGACTGAAGGAAGTATGGGGACCATATATTAGAGTAAGACTGTGAAGGAAGTGTGTGGACCATATATTAGAATAAGACTGTGAAGGAAGTATGGGGACCATATATTAGAGTAAGACTGTGAAGGAAGTGTGTGGACCATATATTAGAATAAGACTGTGAAGGAAGTATGGGGACCATATATTAGAGTAAGACTGTGAAGGAAGTGTGTGGACCATATATTAGAATAAGACTGAAGGAAGTATGGGGACCATATATTAGAGTAAGACTGTGAAGGAAGTGTGTGGACCATATATTAGAATAAGACTGAAGGAAGTATGGGGACCATATATTAGAGTAAGACTGTGAAGGAAGTGTGTGGACCATATATTAGAATAAGACTGTGAAGGAAGTATGTGGACCATATATTAGAGTAAGACTGTGAAGGAAGTGTGTGGACCATATATTAGAGTAAGACTGTGAAGGAAGTATGTGGACCATATATTATAGTGAGACAATAAAAGGAGTTTATGTAACATACATTGCAGTGAGACAGTGAAGGGAGTGAAAGTGCTACACAGTTTAGAGGAACTAGTGAGAAACTAGTGGCTAATTTGAGGAACTAGTGAGAAACTAGTGTTTATCTTGAGGAACTAGTGAGAAACTAGTTATTATCTTGAGGAACTAGTAAGAAACTAGTTATTATCTTGAGAAACTAGCTATTATCTTGAACTAGTGATTATCTTGAGGAGCTGGTAATTATTTTGAGTAACTAGTAATTATCATGAGGAACTAATAATTATCTTGAGTAACTAGTAATTATCTTGAGGAACTAGTGAGAAACTAGTGATTGTCTTGAGGAACTAGCGAGAAACTAGTCAGTGTCTTGAGAAAGTGAGACGCTTAACCCTTGGTTCTAATGCTGGCAAGAACTACATTCTGAGTTCCTGGTCCAGTCTCTTTAGACATGACTTCCTGTTCTTTTTTAGTATATTATCATTGGTATGCTGCTCAAAGCTGTAACAATTCATCAAGGGCAGTGTCAAACATGGCTGGATATTTTTGTAACTGCAGTTAAAATGTGTCTTGAGACAAATCAGAGAGCAGATTTTTGTGTGATTCCTCCCGAGGTTCATAAATTCCTCTCGTGCCTTTAGAGAGCCTTAATTGATGGCTCTGCAGATGAAGTAAAAGGATCACCACTGCAGTTACAGTGTACAGTGAAAGATACAGTACATATTATTGTCGGTTTATTCGTCAGGGTATAAACCCTGACAATGTCGCTTGTCATAAGATTAGCCCTTTTGAGGTGGTGGCACTATGACGGCGGCAGGCCATTAAAGTGTGTCTTAAGAACACGTGAAGTTGGGGTAGATGATGGCTCTGTAGCTGGCCACGGCATTACTGACCTCTGACTTACCCACCCTGCCATCACTGGTTTGAGTGTCATCCTGGGCTCAGTACTCCGAGTGTTCTTGTACCAGCAAAAATCTCTTGTACAAGTAAGAAAAATAATTTGTAGCTATGAAACACTTTTCTACACGAAAGAATTTCCTGTACCATCTGAACCTGTGTTTTATTAATACTAAGCTAAATAGAAATGTTTAATGCTAAACTGAATTTCCAGTGTTAATGCAAGCAGGAGGAGACTGCTGGGGAAGGCGCTGCTGTCTTCCTCTTTTGTGGTTCAAGAAGTCGACGTGACCAACCAAGTACCTTCCTCTACAACCCAAGAACTCTTCAGTTGTATTGCAAACCACGGAGCAAGAGGAGAAGCTGATGAAAAAAAAGCAGGGGATGAAAAAGAAATAGAGTAGTAGCAGTAAGAGAAGAATAAGAAAAGAAAATGAAGATGTCAGTTTAAGGAAAGACAAGTGTTCCTCTTGGCTTGGTCACATCCTACTGTCTTCACAGAGGTCATACTGTGTGTGTTGACAATACAGTGAAGCAGTTTCCCTTACTCCCATCACACACCCTTCACTACCCACCCACTCCACGTACTTTCTCTCTCCCATCACCCACTCATTCCACGTACTCTCATTCTCATCACACACCCTTACCTTCCCACCTACTTTATGTACTCTCTCATTTCCATCATACACCTTCCCCTCCTTTTCCATCCACTCCACATCCTCCCTCACACATATCCCTGCCTTTCCGCTCACTCCAACACATCCCTAACTCACACCACTCCAAGACACTTTCCCCTCACGCTCCATACCTTACCACTCCAACAACTCCTCCCCCACACCCACCTCCCTCCCCACGCCTCCTACCTTAACACTCCAACAACCCCTCCCCCAAACCCTCCTCCCTCCCCACGCTCCCTACCTTAACACTCCAACAACCCCTCCCCCACCCCCTCCTCCCTCCCCACGCTCCCTACCTTACCACTCCAACAACCCCTCCCTCACACCCTCCTCCCTCCCCACCCAATCTAACTCTCACTTCCACTCCAACTTTCATCACCTTCTCCCCTATTTTAAAATCATTCACCAGTTCTTCTCACCTTTTCCCCTCCTATCCCCATCCTCACTGCAGCACCAATGTTTAACTCCCCCTTCTCCTCCCCTCCCCTCCCCTCACCTATTCCCCTCCTCCCTCCCCAATTAATCGGTGATCCTGACAGGTGATGATAATGACACAATATGGAGCTTACAGCATTTTGTTCCCCTCAGGGAAGGTTCCTTGATGTTGGTGAGGGGCTCTTGATTTAGGGAATTGGATCTGTGCTCCAGTTCCCCGAGTTAAGCCTGAATGCCTTCCACATTCCCCCCCCCCCCCAGGCGCTGTATAATCCTACGGGTTTAGCGCTTCCCCTTGATTATAATAATAATAATAATAATAATAATAATAACAGCATTTTGTTTGAAGATGTTTCGTCTGCCAGGGACTTTATCCGGCGGAGGCGAAACGTCCTCTAGTAAAATACCATAACCCGGATATTGTGACATGATGGTTTAACAGACCGCAAACCACATGCAGGATTAGGCCTCGATTTTTCTATATGTGGTATTTTATAAAATGACTGGAGACTTGTCAAGAATGACTGGAGACTTGTCAAGAATGACTGGAGACTTGTCAAGAATGACTGGAGACTTGTCAAGAATGACTGGAGACGTGTTAAGAATGACTGGAGACGTGTCAAGAATGACTGGAGACGTGTTAAGAATGACTGGAGACGTGTCAAGAATGACTGGAGACGTGTTAAGAATGACTGGAGACGTGTTAAGAATGACTGGAGACGTGTTAAGAATGACTGGAGACGTGTCAAGAATGACTAGAGACGTGTTAAGAATGACTGGAGACGTGTTAAGAATGACTGGAGACGTGTCAAGAATGACTGGAGACGTGTCAAGAATGACTGGAGACGTGTTAAGAATGACTGGAGACGTGTTAAGAATGACTGGAGACGTGTCAAGAATGACTGGAGACGTGTTAAGAATGACTGGAGACGTGTTAAGAATGACTGGAGACGTGTTAAGAATGACTGGAGACGTGTCAAGAATGACTGGAGACGTGTTAAGAATGACTGGAGACGTGTCAAGAATGACTGGAGACGTGTTAAGAATGACTGGAGACGTGTTAAGAATGACTGGAGACGTGTCAAAAATGACTGGAGACGTGTTAAGAATGACTGGAGACGTGTCAAGAATGACTGGAGACGTGTCAAGAATGACTGGAGACGTGTTAAGAATGACTGGAGACGTGTTAAGAATGACTGGAGACGTGTCAAGAATGACTGGAGACGTGTTAAGAATGACTGGAGACGTGTTAAGAATGACTGGAGACGTGTTAAGAATGACTGGAGACGTGTTAAGAATGACTGGATACGTGTCAAGAATGACTGGAGACGTGTTAAGAATGACTGGAGACGTGTTAAGAATGACTGGAGACGTGTCAAGAATGACTGGAGACGTGTTAAGAATGACTGGAGACGTGTTAAGAATGAGTGGAGACGTGTTAAGAATGACTGGAGACGTGTTAAGAATGACTGGAGACGTGTCAAGAATGACTGGAGACGTGTCAAGAATGACTGGAGACGTGTTAAGAATGACTGGAGACGTGTTAAGAATGACTGGAGACGTGTCAAGAATGACTGGAGACGTGTTAAGAATGACTGGAGACGTGTCAAGAATGACTGGAGACGTGTCAAGAATGACTGGAGACGTGTCAAGAATGACTGGAGACGTGTCAAGAATGACTGGAGACTTGTCAAGAATGACTGGAGACGTGTCAAGAATGACTGGAGACTTGTCAAGAATGACTGGAGACGTGTTAAGAATGACAGCAAACGTGTAAAGAATGACTGGAGTGTGTCAAAAATGACTGGAGACGTGTCAAGAATGACTGGAGACTTGTCAAGAATGACTTGTACTCGTTGGAACGCAGGAGAGAGATATATATAATCTACACTTGGAAAATCCTGGAAGGAATGGTCCCGAATCTGCACACAGAAATCACTCCCTCCGAAAGTAAAAGACTGGGCAGGCGATGCAAAATACCCCCAATAAAAAGTATGGGCACCACTGGTACACTAAGAGAAAACACCTTAAGTGTCCGGGGCCCAAAACTGTTCAACAGCCTCCCATCAAGCATTAGGGGAATTACCAATAAACCCCTGGCTGCCTTCAAGAGAGAGCTGGATAGATACCTAAAGTCAGTGCCGGATCAGCCGGGCTGTGGCTCGTACGTTGGACTGCGTGCGGCCAGCAGTAATAGCCTGGTTGATCAGGCCCTGATCCACCGGGAGGCCTGGTCATGGACCGGGCCGCGGGGGCGTTGATCCCCGGAATAACCTCCAGGTAATCCAGGGTATCAAGAACGACTGGAAACGTGTCAAGAATGACAGGAGACGTGTCAAGAATGACAGGAGACGTGTCAAGAATGACTGGAGATGTGTCAAGAATGACAGGAGACGTGTCAAGAATGACTGGAGACGTGTCAAGAATGACAGAAGACGTATCAAGAATGACTGGAGAGTGTCAAGAATGACTGGAGACGTGTCAAGAATGACAGGAGACGTGTCAAGAATGACTGGACAGTGTCAAGAATGACTGAACTGTGTCAAGAATGACAGAAGACGTGTCAAGAATGACTGGAGACGTGTCAAGAATGACTGGAGACGTGTCAAGAATGACTGAACAGTGTCAAGAATGACTGAACAGTGTCAAGAATGACTGAACAGTGTCAAGAATGACTGAACAGTGTCAAGAATGACTGGAGACGTGTCAAGAATGACTGAACAGTGTCAAGAATGACTGAACAGTGTCAAGAATGACTGGAGACGTGTCAAGAATGACTGAACAGTGTCAAGAATGACTGAACAGTGTCAAGAATAACATGAGACGTGTCAAGAATGACTGGAGGGTGTCAAGAATGACTGAACAGTGCCAAGAATAACTGGAAACGTCTCAAGAATAACTGAACAGTGTCAAGAATGACTGGAGACTGTCAAGAACGACTGGAAACGTGTCAAGAATGACCGGAAACGTGTCAGGAATGACAGGAGACGTGTCAAGAATGACTGGAGAGTGTCAAGAATGATGGGAGACATGTCAAGAATGAACAGTGTCAAGAATGACTGGAGACGTGTCAAGAATGGCTAGAGAATGTTAAGAATGACTGGAGAATGTCAAGAATGACAGGAGACGTGTCAAGAATGACTAGAGAATGTCAAGAATGACTGGAGGGTGTCAAGAATGACTGAACAGTGTCAAGAATAACTGGAGATTTGTCAAGAATGATTGGAGACGTGTCAAGAATGACTGGAGAGTGTCAAGAATAACTGGAGATTTGTCAAGAATGACTGAACAGTGTCAAGAATGATTGGAGACGTGTCAAGAATGACTGGAGACGTGTCAAGAATGACTGAACAGTGTCAAGAATGACTGAACAGTGTCAAGAATGACTGGAGAGTGTCAAGAATGACTGGAGAGTGTCAAGAATGACTGGAGACGTGTCAAGAATGACTGGAGACGTGTCAAGAATGACTGGAGACGTGTCAAGAATGACTGGAGACGTGTCAAGAACGACTGGAGACGTGTCAAGAACGACTGGAGACGTGTCAAGAATGACTGGAGAGTGTCAAGAATGACTGGAGACGTGTCAAGAACGACTGGAGATGTGTCAAGACGACTGGAGACGTGTCAAGAGACTGGAGATGTGTCAAGAAACTGACGTGTCAAGAACGACTGGAGATGTGTCAAGAAACTGACGTGTCAAGAACGACTGGAGATGTGTCAAGAACGACTGACGTGTCAAGAAGAATGTGTAAGAACGACTGAAGAGTGTCAAGAATGACTGGAGACGTGTCAAGAACGACTGGAGATGTGTCAAGAACGACTGGAGACGTGTCAAGAACGACTGGAGACGTGTCAAGAACGACTGGAGACGTGTCAAGAACGACTGGAGACGTGTCAAGAACGACTGGAGACGTGTCAAGAACGACTGGAGACGTGTCAAGAACGACTGGAGACGTGTCAAGAACGACTGGAGACGTGTCAAGAATTAATCATTGAAGATACTTAGGTTTATTCGTCTCTTATAAAAAAAAGGTAAATATAAACTGTGAACATAAGAGTGAGAGAAAGAAGATAGAAGGAAGAGAATGAGAGAAGGAAGAGAGGAAGGGAAGGAAAAGAATGAGAGAAGGAAGAGAGGAAAGGAAGGGTGTGAAAAGGAAGAGATGGAAGGAAGAAGGAAGAGAGTGAGAGAGGAAAGAGAGGGAAGGAAGAGAGTGAGAGAAGGAAGAGAGAAGAGAGCTAGAAAAGGAACAGAGGGAGGGAAGGAAGAAAGAGAGAGAGAAGGAAGAGAGAGAAGAGAAGGAATGAAGGAAGAGAGGGAGGGAAGGAAGAGAAAGAGGGAAGGAAGAGAAGGAGGGAAGGGAGGGAGAGAAGGAAGAGAGGGAGGGAGAGAAGGAAGAGCGGGAGGGAAGAAAGAAAAGGAGGTACGGCAGAGAGGGAAAGAAAAAAGAGACGGAGAGAAGGAAATAATGTTAGGCAGAGACAATAGTTATCTCCATCACTGACGAGTTGATAGTACTTATTTCACTTATCATCTTCATTCCATTGTTCTAGCAACAACCCCTTCCCCATCCCTCACCATCCTTCCCCATCCTTCACCATCCTTCCCCATCCTTCACCATCCTTCCCCATCCTTCACCATCCCTCCCTGTCCTTCACCATTCTTCACCATCCCTCCCATCTTTCACCATCCCTCCCCATCCTTCACCATCCTTCCCCATCCTTCCCCATCCCTCCCCATCCTTCCCCATCCTTCACCATCCCTCCCCATCCTTCCCCATCCTTCATCCCTCCCCATCCTTTACCATCCCTCCCCATCCTTCACCATCCCTCCTCATCCTTCCCCATCCCCCTCATTTCCTCTTCTCAATTCCTCATCATCCGTCCCTTCTTAGTTCCCTTCTTTTATTATCCACCATCACCCTTCCTTCCTCTTATCCCGTTTGACATATTCGACAGTTCGTCTTGGTGTGTGTGTGTGTGTGTGTGTGTGTGTGTGTGTGTGTGTGTGTGTGTGTGTGTGTGTGTGTGTGTATGTGTGAAGGTCACTGTCACCCCCCCCCAGACAACCTTCCACTTAGTTTCTCATATGATCTGCGCATACAACATAGGCGCAGCATAAGGTAACCAACGCACATTATTCAACATAGCAATGTGCACCTGCGCAGTCGTGTGCAACCACACGTTCGTGCGCACAGGAAATCAACAAACAAATCAGTACAACATACTCAACTCTCCAGGATTAACAAGAGCTGGGGAATAAGCAGGCTTGATCCAAGGAAGGGGAGGACAGAGCCCCTTCCTTGGATCAAGAGCCCTCTCCCAGTATCAAATCACCTCTCTCCTGAAGAATAATTACCCGAGATAATTCTTTTAAATTATTATTATTATTATTATTATTATTATTACTACTACTGCTACTATTACTAACTCTTCCCTTGTGAAAAATCCCAGTACCAAATTTTATTTTAACGTGGTACAGTACCAACTACCGTTACCTATTATCCTAGAGCCTACAACCCCTCCCCTCTCCCCTCCCCACACTTCTACTTTTTGCCACCATACCTATTTTTAGTACCTAAGAGCCTCATACCAAGCAGAACTAATTATTGTCCCGTTATCGCTCAGCACGATATATTTCACAAGTGATCGTCCAGTTGCAGGGTAGGTGAGGGTAGAGGAGCCTTGTGTAACTCCTGCTACAACTACGCCGTTGAATAGTTCGTTGGACTCTAATGGAGAAGAGAAGACCAAGCTGTGTTTGCTTAATAATGTTAGCGATGGTGAGTTGTTAGTGATTTAGGTGTTGGAGGGAGGAAAGGTGGAGGAGGGCAGCAACCAGGGTCACCTCCAGCAATGGGGTCGGGGGTTGTGGTGGTGGTAGGGGGTTGTGGTGGTGGTAGGGGGTTGTGGTGGTGGTGGTAGGGGGTTGTGGTGGTGGTGTAGATCCTAGTCAGAGTGAACGTGAAAAAGATCTAGTTCTGCTTAGTAGAAATTTAAAGCCAGGAGAACAGTGCATAAGAGTTGGCAATAAGGCTTATAAGTAGTAGAAGTCCTAAGGTGACTTCAACTTAATATATCCCTTGTTAAACATCATTCCGATTATGCTGCTCAGTTCTGGTCTCCATTTTACAGGATGAACATATAAATGCTTTGGAAAATATATAGAAAAAGGTGACGAAGTCGATTCCATATATTAAAACCCTTTCCTAGGAAAATCTGCTGAAGGTTCTGAACCAGAACTCATAGAGAAGATATAACCGAAGTGTACAAATGAAAAACAGGGACAAATAAATGGGATATAAATAGCGTGTTGAAAATATCTAACCAAGACAGGATTCGCAGATATGGATTCAAGTTGGAGGAATTTAGATTTAGAGAGGATATAGGGAAGTATTGGTTAGGCAATAGTTATGGACGAGTGAAAGAAAAAACTCACAGGCAACGTCATTGAGACAAGAACTTTGGATAACTTTAAATACAAGTGGGTGTGAGTTAGACTTGCCTAACATGAGCCATGAGTTCATTCTTATGTTCTTACGGTGGTAATGGTGACTGCGGTGGTAAGGGGTGGTGGAGGCAGCTGGTGATGGTGACGGTAGTAGTGATGAGGGGTCATGGTAGTAGTGGCAGTAATTAGGTTTTGGTGGTTAGGGTAGCAATGGTTGCCGCTGCAGTAGTAGTGGTGTTAGTGGGGGATTGCGGCAGGAGGAAGGTCACTGATGCTGCCAGGAAGCACTCGGCAGCAACACGCAACACCAGCCTCAGGTTATGTCCTCCCGTCATGCGACAACTCTCCATTCACAAGCATAACTTTCCACTGCTCGTCCCCATCACTAGGGGGCATAAGGTTATGTTAAACCCTACACACCAGTAACTCATTACACAGACAGTGACTCATAGCAGTGAATAATCTCGCAGTGTATAACGCGGAACACTGCGATCACCAACAATCTAACTGATCAAGAGGCCGGGTCTTTTTTAGCGGACGGGGATGGGGGGGAGTCGAGCTTCCACTATTCCATGCGGTGAACAGCCCACACGGATTTAGCGCTTCGTAAAGTACAACATGATCCAGAGGGGCACAGATGACTTACCACACTTGTCAAGGCCACTTAAAATTAACATATTCAGTGAAAACGCTAAACTCGTAAGGGTTATACAACGCATGAGGAATGGGAGGTGATCAATTTTGATTCGATGAAGGGAAAGCCGACTCCAGTTTCCTGGACGAAGAGCCCTATCAACAGCACCAACGAGCAACCTCCTCCCTTGGGGAGGGTGCTCGTGGGATTTGTTGCTAGGATGCGTTGAAATCTCTCTCCACGCCTCGGAAAATCCTTTACGTTGGACAACACTTGTCAGGTAGCGTGTGTCCCGCGATTAGTAGACGGAGGATCCAGCTTCCACCACTCCTTGCGCCGAATGACCATAATTATCACTAATAATATCTGTCATATCCATAAATAACATGGATAATGTAGTTATGTAGATACTGAACACCGTCAACCACACAACACTTGGAAACACTTGCACGATAGTAAGCGTGTTAACGACACTTGGTTTTTCTTACGCTCAGTTGAAAGTAACATTAATCTTCATTTTTTTATTATTTCAGAGTGTTTATGGTTACCGGTAATGATTTTCGCTAAGTTAAGGTAATTTCACTTTCTTTTAATTTCAATTTCAGCAACTTGAGTTTTTCTTTTCCTTTTTTTTTTTTTAGTCTGGTAACCTCTGCTTCTCTGTCAACTTCAGCTGTGGTCTAGTCAGCTGCGAAAGTGTGGATGTGGATGAAGTCTTCCATTACCACAGTTATCTATTATTAACCAGCATCACCATGAATACCACGTCTGTTGTCTTCTGGGAAAGGTCTGTCTTCACCACCTGTCTCTTCCTTTTTATTCTATGTATCAAACAGCTCTGATTTTTCAGTCTTAATATTTTACCTTATTTTGATTGTATTCCTTTTATTTTTTCCATATTAGTAACTTTCATGACAGGGAACTACTTTCCTTAACAAGCTGCAATTCCTGGAATCACGAACATCAAGGTAGCCCCTTGAAGGAGGCTTTACTGGTAGATCATTCTGATACGTAATAATGTTTAAGAACACTTTCTATATTTTTCAATATTTTATACATTTAAAAAAAATCACATGAAAAGTTTATAAAAATATATATTAATATAAATATTTAGATTTTTCAAGAGAAGCTGTAGGCATTTGCTGACATACTTCATTTTAAGCTAAAATATTATCAGGAAGATTACCTTCTTCTAAAAAACATACTTCCCTCCTCACCAAATATATGGGGTAAAAATAATAGCAATGTTCCAAGTAAAATATAGTTATGCGAATTTTTATTCGTGTATATTTTATTTTACACCTAACCTAGTAACCTAGCCTTGCTAAAATTTACGCGGTATAAAGTGACTTAATGAAACTAACCTCTTTTAAGCGTTTGAATCTGGTAGCAAAAGCACACACACGCAAAGTTACCGACGTCACCGACAATAAAAGCAACATACCTTCATAAATCAGAGGTCGTGCCTTACTGGGTGGGGAGGCTGGGGTTCGGGCGTTGAGGGGTGTACGTTCAAGAGGTGGGGGGGTCAAAATACGGCATTCTTAGACCGGTTACAATGCATCGATTTACGTCACAAAGAGTGCTAGCATAAATATTTAACAGGTAAGTCTTAGAGGCCTGAGTTACGACTCAGTGTGCACGCGTACTGCTCCGTCCTGGCCGCCAGGGCAAGCGGCGACCTGGGAGTCCTTGCTTCATTTTAATTAATGCAATAATATGCTGCATTGTGAATATTGAGAGAAACAGAGATAGAGCAAGCAAGCAATACAACACGGGTTCAAACAATAGGCTTAATGTTGTATCACAGTGGAAATTTTTAGTCCAGTTGTTGAGACATTATACAGTGGACAATTTTGGCTATTTTATGAAACAATAGCCGACCTCTTTTATTAACATACCGACTTGTACCCTATTTACAGATTCTGTATGAATCTCTAATGATCATTATACCTTAGGATAAGATGATAACTACATGTAGTGATCCACTGATTTTAAACGGAGTGTTAACCCTAGCCGGGGTAGATCATCGATGCTTAACAAGTGACCGGGTCAGATGAAGACAGTGTGTTTCCTGAAGAATAAACCATCATTACCACTCACCTGATGTATTACCTACACTTTATCCGTACTGCTGCTTGGCCTACAACCATTACTCTTGCAACTAGCCTAGTTCTACTGTTGCAATTAACATAATATTTCTACTAAAAAAACATTATTACTGCTACAACACCTATCCTAAGATTGTGCTTTTACACAGGCTTGGTCTAATTCTTTAGCATCAGGCTTACCACTACAGCACCAAGACTAACATTACTACTGTGACACCTAATATTACTGCTAGACACCTAGCCTAACATTACTCCCACTACCTAGCCTACCTACAGCACCTAATCTTCACAACTGATACAGTGGACCTGCGCAGCACTGCGACTTCCACAGTTCACTGGTCAAGAACTGAGGCTAGCAACATAACCACTCCGGAGTTCCAGAGTAAATTCCAAGAAAAATAGCAGGGGAAAAAAAGCCACAGGAGAAAAATATAAAACATGACAGGAAAAAGTAACAGAAAATGCTGAGATTGGCCACTCACACAATGAAGATAATGATCAGACGTAAGAGCCTAGGGTACACGTGACGCACCTCAAAATGAAGATAATGACCAGACGTAACAGTCTAGGGTACAAGTGACGCACCTCAAAATGAAGATAATGACCAGACGTAACAGTCTAGGGTACAAGTGACGCACCTCACAATGAAGATAATTATTAGACGTAAGAGCATAGGGTACAAGTGACACACCTCACAATGAAGATAATGACCAGACGTAACAGTCTAGGGTACAAGTGACGCACCTCACAATGAAGATAATTATTAGACGTAAGAGCATAGGGTACAAATGACGCACCTCACAATGAAGATAATGACCAGACGTAACAGTCTAGGGTACAAGTGACGCACCTCACAATGAAGATAATTATTAGACGTAAGAGCCTAGGCCACAAGAGACGCACCTCACAATGAAGATAATGACCAGACGTAACAGTCTAGGGTACAAGTGACGCACCTCAAAATGAAGATAATGACCAGACGTAACAGTCTAGGGTACAAGTGACGCACCTCAAAATGAAGATAATGATCAGACGTAACAGTCTAGGGTACAAGTGACGCACCTCAAAATGAAGATAATGAATAGACGTAACAGTCTAGGGTACAAGTGACGCACCTCAAAATGAAGATAATGATCAGACGTAACAGTCTAGGGTACAAGTGACGCACCTCAAAATGAAGATAATGACCAGACGTAACAGTCTAGGGTACAAGTGACGCACCTCAAAATGAAGATAATGACCAGACGTAACAGTCTTGGGTACAAGTGACGCACCTCACAATGAAGATAATTATTAGACGTAAGAGCATAGGGTACAAGTGACGCACCTCACAATGAAGATAATTATTAGACGTAAGAGCATAGGGTACAAGTGACGCACCTCAAAATGAAGAAAATGACCAGACGTAACAGTCTAGGGTACAAGTGACGCACCTCACAATGGAGATAATTATTAGACGTAAGAGCATAGGGTACAAGTGACGCACCTCAAAATGAAGATAATGACCAAACGTAACAGTCTAGGGTACAAGTGACGCACCTCACAATGAAGATAATTATTAGACGTAAGAGCATAGGGTACAAATGACGCACCTCACAATGAAGATACTGACCAGACGTAACAGTCTAGGGTACAAGTGACGCACCTCACAATGAAGATAATTATTAGACGTAAGAGCCTAGGCCACAAGAGACGCACCTCACAATGAAGATAATGACCAGACCTAACAGTCTAGGGTACAAGTGACGCACCTCAAAATGAAGATAATGACCAGACGTAACAGTCTAGGGTACAAGCGAAACACCTCAAAATGAAGATAATGACCAGACGTAACAGTCTAGGCCACAAGAGACGCACCTCACAATGAAGATAATGACCAGACGTAACAGTCTAGGCCACAAGAGACGCACCTCACAATGAAGATAATGACCAGACGTAACAGTCTAGGCCACAAGAGACGCACCTCACAATGAAGATAATGACCAGACGTAACAGTCTAGGCAACAAGAGACGCACCTCACAATGAAGATAATGACCAGTAACAGTCGTAACACGTCTAGGGTACAAGCGACGCACCTCACAATGAAGATAATGACCAGACGTAACAGTCTAGGGTACAAGTGACGCACCTCACAATGAAGATAATGACCAGACGTAACAGTCTAGGGTACAAGTGACGCACCTCACAATGAAGATAATGACAAGACGTAACAGTCTAGGCCACAAGAGACGCACCTCACAATGAAGATAATGACCAGACGTAACAGTCTAGGGTACAAGCGACGCACCTCACAATGAAGATAATGACCAGACGTAACAGTCTAGGCCACAAGAGACGCACCTCACAATGAAGATAATGACCAGACGTAACAGTCTAGGGTACAAGCGACGCACCTCACAATGAAGATAATGACCAGACGTAACAGTCTAGGGTACAAGCGACGCACCTCACAATGAAGATAATGACCAGACGTAACAGTCTAGGCCACAAGAGACGCACCTCACAATGAAGATAATGACCAGACGTAACAGTCTAGGGTACAAGCGACGCACCTCACAATGAAGATAATGACCAGACGTAACAGTCTAGGCCACAAGTGACGCACCTCACAATGAAGATAATAACCAGACGTAACAGTCTAAGGTACAAGCGACGCACCTCACAATGAAGATAATGACCAGACGTAACAGTCTAGGGTACAAGCGACGCACTTCACAATGAAGATAATGACCAGACGTAACAGTCTAGGGTACAAGTGACGCACCTCACAATGAAGATAATGACCAGACGTAACAGTCTAGGCCACAAGTGACGCACCTCACAATGAAGATAATGACCAGACGTAACAGTCTAGGGTACAAGCGACGCACCTCAAAATGAAGATAATGATCAGACGTAACAGTCTAGGCCACAAGTGACGCACCTCACAATGAAGATAATGAGCAGACGTAACAGTCTAGGGTACAAGCGACGCACCTCAAAATGAAGATAATGACCAGACGTAACAGTCTAGGCCACAAGTGACGCACCTCACAATGAAGATAATGACCAGACGTAACAGTCTAGGGTACAAGCGACGCACCTCAAAATGAAGATAATGACCAGACGTAACAGTCTAGGCCACAAGAGACGCACCTCACAATGAAGATAATGACCAGACGTAACAGTCTAGGGTACAAGCGACGCACCTCAAAATGAAGATAATGACCAGACGTAACAGTCTAGGCCACAAGTGACGCACCTCACAATGAAGATAATGACCAGACGTAACAGTCTAGGGTACAAGCGACGCACCTCAAAATGAAGATAATGACCAGACGTAACAGTCTAGGGTACAAGCGACGCACCTCAAAATGAAGATAATGACCAGACGTAACAGTCTAGGCCACAAGAGACGCACCTCACAATGAAGATAATGACCAGACGTAACAGTCTAGGCCACAAGAGACGCACCTCACAATGAAGATAATGACCAGACGTAACAGTCTAGGGTACAAGCGACGCACCTCAAAATGAAGATAATGACCAGACGTAACAGTCTAGGCCACAAGTGACGCACCTCACAATGAAGATAATGACCAGACGTAACAGTCTAGGGTACAAGCGACGCACCTCAAAATGAAGATAATGACCAGACGTAACAGTCTAGGGTACAAGTGACGCACCTCACAATGAAGATAATGACCAGACGTAACAGTCTAGGCCACAAGAGACGCACCTCACAATGAAGATAATGACCAGACGTAACAGTCTAGGGTACAAGTGACGCACCTCACAACCGTGAAGACAAAACACACGTTGCAGTACATGTCCCAGCAAAAGCTTAATATGCAATCTTTTTTTTTATAACCTAACCTAGCACAACTTAGCATATCCTAACCTAGCATAACCTGAAATCTCTTAGCCATATTATTATTCCTTAATCACAACTTAATATGCTCTGACATATCCTAACATGTTATTTCTTAACCTAACACAGCACAACATAATATATCCTAACTCCTAATTTATTATTTATTATTCCTAACCCAACAATTTGACTAAATATAACATAACATAACCTAATTCCTGCATTAATTTTTGAACTTAACCAAAACTAATACAATGATACATAATGTCTGCTGGAACATTTGGCTATCTTTATTCTGGAAACGTTTCGCCAGCCGGTGACTTCTTCAGTCCAATGCAGAGAAAGGTGGGAAACGAAAAGGAGTTCGAGGTAATCCGTCCCTCAGGTGAACAAGTGGTTTATAGAAAACCAACTTGTCGGTTTTCTAAACCAATTGTTGACAATAGCAAAGCCTATCTATGAGACTAACTCCGACCTGCAACTTTCTTTTTTTTCTGACATTTTTCTTGTCGCCGTAACATTAATATCTCAGGTGTGGCTGGGGTTAGAAGGGAGCTCTGGGTTTTAACCTTAGAAAATTATTAGGAAGATAGAAAAAAAAGGCAAGGCCGGGGGGATGGGGGGTTGCGGTGGATGGAGAACTCGTTCAATTCCACTCCTATCCTCGCGTGTGTGCACCACCATCACCATCACCACTACCATCACCACGCCAAAAGATCACCAGAAGACAATGACAATTCGGGGTAAAGGGGAAAAAAAAAAAGTTTGATAACCGCATACGGTTAAGACGCCCCAGAGGCTTCACACGCACTACCACTCAGTGTGCATGTCAACCACAGACAAGAACACTCTCTCACTCGCTCGCTGTCTCGCTCATTTAACGTTACTAAAGGAATCTCATTTCAGACTTCATTTATTTAGCAGACTGAGATTTGTTATTCTACCTCAGAATGTTGCATATGTGTTTAAGTTTCACGTGTTTTCCCTAACATCATCCTCATCCCAATCTCCTCCGCCTCTCTCTCTCTCTCTCTCTCTCTCTCTCTCTCTCTCTCTCTTTCTCATCCAAACACTTTAAATTTTCAACGGTGCATGACAAGCAATGTCACATATTTCATATGACAAAAAGAAAGAACTTTAATGGGGGCAGCACAGCAGTTGTAGCGAGCGTGCAGGAGCCCCGAGGTGTGTCAGATAAAGGAGACTCAGGAAGCAGCAAGGCGAGAATGCTGCCCAACATAATCATCGTGTAATGGTATCCAATCTGAGGAATGGCGGATGTGGTGAGCACTATAGTTAAGGTCGTGGCGCAGCCCAGGAAGTGTGTGTGTGTGTGTGTGTGTGTGTGTGTGTGTGTGTGTGTGTGTGTGTGTGTGTGTGTGTGTGTGTGTGTGTGTGTGTGTGTGTGTGTGTGTGTGTCATAACCTAATTGTGGTTGCAGGCGTCGAGTTATAGCTCCTGACCCCGCCTCTTCACTGGTCGCCACTACGTCCATTCTCTCCCTAGTCCATGAGCTTCATCATACCTACTCTTAAAGCTATGTATGGTACCTGCCTCCACTACTTCACTTGTGTGTGTGTATGTGTATGTATGTGTGCGTGTGTGCGTGTACTCACCTATTTGTACTCACCTATTTGTGGTTGCAGGGGTCGAGTCTTAGCTCCTGGCCCCGCCTCTTCACCGGTTGCTACTGGGCCCTCTCTCTCCCCGCTCCATGAGCTTTATCAAACCTCGTCTTAAAACTGTGTATGGTTCCTGCCTCCACTACGTCATTTTCTAGGCTATTCCACTGCCTTACAACTCTATGACTGAAGAAATACTTCCTACTATCTCTCTGACTCATTTGTGTCTTCAACTTCCAATTGTGGCCTCTTGTTTCTGTGTCCCCTCCCTGAAACATCCTGTCTTTGTCCACCTTGTCTATTCCACGCAGTATTTTATATGTCGTTATCATGTCTCCCCTGACCCTCCTGTCCTCCAGTGTCGTCAGGCCGATTTCCCTTAATCTTTCTTCATAGGACATTCCCCTTAGCTCTGGAACTAACCTTGTCGCAAACCTTTGTACTTTCTCTAGTTTCTTGACGTGCTTTATCAAGTGCGGGTTCCAAACAGGTGCTGCATACTCCAGTATGGGTCTGACATACACGGTGTACAGTGTCTTGAATGATTCCTTACTAAGGTATCGGAATGCTGTTCTCAGGTTTGCCAGGCGCCCATATGCTGCAGCAGTTATCTGATTGATGTGTGCTTCCGGAGACATGCTCGGTGTTATACTCACGCCAAGATCTTTCTCCTTGAGTGAGGTTTGCAGTCTTTGGCCACCTAGCCTATACTCTGTCTGTGGTCTTCTGTGCCCTTCCCCTATCTTCATGACTTTGCATTTGGCAGGATTAAATTCGAGAAGCCATTTGCTGGACCAGGTGTCCAGTCTGTCCAGGTCTCTTTGAAGTCCTGCCTGGTCCTCATCAGATTTAATTCTCCTCATTAACTTCACATCATCTGCAAACAGGGACACTTCTGAGTCTAACCCTTCCGTCATGTCGTTCACATATACCAAAAATAGCACTGGTCCTAGGACCGACCCCTGTGGGACCCCGCTCGTCACAGG